>NC_052477.1:19566016-19594782 GCF_009730915.1 Dioscorea cayenensis subsp. rotundata | reverse complement strand
AAAGATAACAACCAAAATTTGGTGAGCTTGACAGCGATGAAGCACCCACTAAAAAGTATAGGGAATCACTTATCAAAAGTATCATAATTTAATAATTTGCAAAAGTCCAACCATAAGTTTAATTCACTGACATGAATGTCGTACCAAATGAGCATATAGGTCGAGCAACTAATGTCAAAACAAATCACACAAAATTTCATATATTTACCTCGGTGACCGAGACAAAACAAAATCGTAACATATACCCTCGGTGACCCGAGCCAAAAGTCTTTCAGAGGCCGATATTCTCACGCACCGTCGGCAGCGGTGGGAAACCATGAGTTTCTAGAACAAAATGCGGTGTCTGACACGGTCAGTGCTAAACGATGTGATGTGGTTATTGCAAAGATTAGTTGACTAATTTCCATATCAAAGTACCTTGTTCGCCAAAAAGCGATGAAACTATGAAAATTCGAGACAAGCAAAGTGCAAGAATACGGTGACACGATCCCATTTTTGTCATATCAAAATACACCGCTAATCGGAATACAAATATGAACAAATAATAAAATAATAATATTCTGTTTTAATAGCAAAACTTAAATAATACCCCTAAACTCAAAATAAATAAATAAATACTTATAATCATGAACTTTAAAACACACGCTGAGTTCAAAAATTTAAATAATTATCCTAAATTCAGAAATTTTGAACAGGTACCATAAATCATGTGAAATTTCAAAAGTAAAAAGTGAGGGATTTAAAGAGTATTTTGATTAGATTCCAACTAAATTTCAACTAAATCAACACTTGGGAATTCTAAAGGAATCTCATTAATTTGAATGTGATAGTAAAAATAATTCCAGTAGTATTAATTATATAAATATAATTTGAATAATACTCCACGAAATCTCAAATTATCCAAAATAAATAAACATACACTATCTCACAAATTTAACAAGTTTCAGTCTCATATACATATTAGTATAATTTATACTAGCGGGATACTTACCGACATTTGCATAAATCCACACAAAATCCAAGTTGGACTCCAGCCCTTAACTCTCCACAAAAGAACCTATGAGACATAAAATCAATTCAATAGCTTACCTAGCTTTACAAAATTAAACCTAGGAGTCTTGGATTCCGAGTATAGCACTTAATCTTTTAAAGGATCGGAAAATAAATGTCATTGGATACTATAAGACCTCGAATCAAAACACTCTGCATGTCCCTAACCCAAGCGATGACAGAGGCGTCAAGAAGAAAATTAAAGCTGCTAAAGCATTACTAATTAAACTCTTTTGAAGGATAATACACTATTCACACAGTGGCATCCACAAACTAACCGTGGATAAAACATGGAGAAGTAAAGCTTGCCTGAATTCACCGAAACCACTCAGCGAGAACTATAAAGGCACGTATTTAATAGAGAAACGTAAAAAGAACATGAAGAACCTACAAGCAGAGAGCATCGCGCTACAACGCAAACAAACGCCCAACACCGCCAAACGAAGACCACCACAAGGTCACGTAAATCGGGATACGTATCGCCTAACCTTGTACTGAAGTCCAGCTTAGATCCTCGCTTTGACACGGGACTAGGAGAACCCTGATTACCTCGCCACCACGACGCTAAAGAGACGATAGGGAGGAAAGATCATGCGAAGTTATCCCTTTTTATTGAGATGTTTATCGCGCAATTGCGGAGGGATGCTCTAAAATATGGGTAGAAAGGTTATGAAAGGATAAGATAAAAACTTTTAAACTGAAAACTAATTAAATTAAAATAAAAACAAAGAGATAATTTTAAAGAGAGAGTGTCCACAAAGCTCCTCCCTCCTTAGAAGGAGTTTAGTCCTCTAGACTGCGTCTGAGGTATCAAAAAGAGATACGGATATCTCCCTTTTTATCTCGACTCCAACTCCCAAGTTGCTTCACGCCTCACGAATGATTGCTCCATTGAACCTTTGACAAGAAATGACCCGGCTTCTCAATGTTTTGCTCATAAAATCCACAATCTTTTATAGGTTGCTCCTCATCACGTCAAATCATTGCTAAGCTCAAAGTCGCGAAAATTGTATCACATGGTCGAGATTCGAATGAACTTCTTGACATAGAAACATGGAACACATCATGTGCAGGGAGCAGATGAAGGTGGTAATGCAAAGTCGATATGCCACCCTCACCAATGCGTTCCAAAATCTCAACGGACTAGATAAACCGAGGTGGAGCTTCCCTCTCGCATCCAAAACGACAACTCCTTAGTGGGAGCTACTCTTAAGAACACATGATCGCTTACGGAACTCCAAGCTTCTCTCTCTCCTATTACTCTGCAGTAACTTTTACTGTCTTTGCTCCGAAATTTTCCTTGATGATCGCGATCTCGATAAGATGAACTTTCTCACCCACATATTGCACAATCTCGGCCCTAACAATTCGTTCTCCCACATCATCCCAACAAATAGGTGACCTACATCTCCGCCATACGTTGCCTCATAAGGAGCCATTTAGATAGCAATGCAAGTGTTATAAAGGAAAAACTCTATCAATAGCGAAATGTCGATCGAAGGCCCAAAATCAAACATACAAGCCCGAGCGTATCCTCCGATCTGAATTGTTCTCTGCAGTCGCCCATCGAGTTTGTGGGATGACTGTCGTTTGAACGTCGATTTGGTTCCTAAGGCCTTATAGACCTCCTCCAGTGTGCCACGAACAGCGTATCCCGATCGGACACAATAATGCTGGGGAACACCATGCAAAGTCTCACCACTGATCAATGTACAAACTCGACTGAACTTCTCTAAAGTCATGCGATCCTGACGACCAAGAAGTGAGCGAGACTTGGTCACACGTCCACCACCACCCACACAACATCGAAGCCTTTCTTGGTTCGAGGAAACCCGGACACAAAATCCATAGCAATATTCTCCCACTTCCACTCGGGAATGGGAAGAGGTGCGAATCCCAGCGGCCTCGATGCTCCACCTGACACTGCTGACGGGTCAAGCCACGTCTGCCCACTAGCTATGCGCGACATCTCTCTTCATGTTGTTCCACCAAAAGATACCCTTCGAAATCCTTGTACATTTTGAAAATGCTCCGGGATTCTGTGAGTGGGCGGTATAATGAGGCTTTCCTCCGTGATTTCCTTTCTTTCGATTACGAGATGTGGAGACACAAACCCGATCATGCGAATCTTCTTGCGAAGGCCATCTTCGTGAATTTCTAAAGCCCGAACTTGGGCGCCCTCTTTTACCACTTCTTGCCGAGATCTTACTGAGAATAACTCCGTCACTTCTTGTGCTACTAACAGTCCTCTCTCGAGATAGAGTAGGTCTCACCACTAAACACTGCCCGAATACTCGTGGGTGTCCTTTAACACCACTTGTAGGTCCATTCGTCTCAAATCCTCCATGATAGGCACGGGGAGGTGATTAATGTAGCAGCGCTCTTGAAGATTTCCTACAGGGCTCCAGCTACCACATTTGCCTTTCGGGATGATAGGCGATGGTCGAATCATAGTCTTTCAATAACTCCAACCATCTCTCATCTCGTATGGCTCAATACGTACTGTGTGAAAATGTATTTAAGGCTCTTGTGATACGTAAACACCTCACAAGTCTCCCCATACAAGTAATGCCTCCATATCTTGGGGCAAAAATCACACTGACTAACTCAGGATCATGGTGGGATAGTTACTTTCGAGATGGTTTCAGGCATCTAAGCATAAGCCACCACATGACCATTTACGCATCGATACACACACAAGACCCGAGTTTTACAAACATCACTATAGTATTAAAGCCCTTCACGGAGATGGAAGTGTGAGAATAGAGTCGAGACACCAACCGGTGTTTCAACTCTTGGAAACCTTGTTTCACTGATCGACCCTTTGAAAACTTGCTCCTTTCCTGGTGAGTTTGGTCGATGGTCGCCAACCAGAAAACCCTTCCACAAACCGTCTATAATAACCCAGCTAGCCCGAAGCTGCGAATCTCCGCCACATCATTAGGTCTCTTCCACTCAACAACGACTTCTATCTTCTTGGGATCACGAAATCCCATCCTTAGTTATCACATGACCAAGGGAAAGCTACCTCAGTCGAGCCGAACTCACACTTAGAGAATTTCATAAGCAGTTTTCTTCTCTCTCCAGATGCCTAGCACAATCCTCAAGTGCTCTTCATGCTCTTCCACGACTCTTGAATATACGAGAATATCATCAATAAAAACCACTACGAGACCTATCCAAGAAAGGTTTAAATGTTCTATTCATGAAATCCATAAAAAGCAGTCAGGGGCATTCGTCAACCGAAGGCATTACAAGAAACTCATAATGCCCATAGCGAGTCCAATCACGGAGACTTGACACATCGCCTTGATCTTCATGGGTGATATCGACCTGAGATCAATTTTTGAGCTACACGAGAACCCCGTAGATTGATCAAAAGGTCATCGATCCGAGGCAATGGATATCGATTCTTTCTCGTCACCTTGTTCAACTCTCGGTAGGTCGATGCATAATCGCATCTGCCATCCTTCTTCTTCACGAGACAAAGAGCCTGGGCGGAGAAAGCTGCTGAATAAAACCTTTCTCAAGTAGTTCCTCAAGTTGCTTCTTTAACTCCTTAAGTTCTGCGGTGCCATCACGTAAGGAGCCTTAGATATGTGGCTCGCTCCCCGGAATCAAATCCAATACCAAAAATCCACTTCTCGCATGCGGTGGCAAGCGAGAAGATCCTCGGGAAAAACATCGGAAAACTCTCGGACACTGAATATCCTCTAACATCGGCCCTTCCGATTCGACTTCCACCAATGTTGCAAGAAACCCCGAGCACCCACCCAAGAGTAATTTCGAGCTTGTAAAAGCGGAAAATCACCGCAATGTGACACGAGACTCATTTCCTGAAAGGTGAACTCGGCTTCACCGAGGATTTTAAACACTACCCTTGCAGTAACAATCGACTGACAACATGAAATCTAGGCAGAAAATCCATTCCCAAAATGATATCATAGTCGATCATACCCATAACATGAAGGCGAGCTAGCAACTCATGACCCGGCAACAATAATGGGACGAGTTCTCCACATGCTCTACTAAGAACAATATCAACTCCCAGTCTGGGGTAGCAACACACAAATCATACTCAAAAAGTAGTAGCAACAAACATGCTTAGAATAAGCAGGACGAGATAAGCGAATGTGTAGCTCGAGAATCAAATAAGACACGAGGCATATGTGGAGATAAGCGATAATATACGACATCCCTTTCGCATTTGAGGCATGAGCATCCTCTGAGTCAATGCATAAACTTCGTCCTTGTGTCTTGACCTTCCAACTTTATCTTTGGGAGTTGAGGGATGAGGGTTGCTCACGTGACCATCTCCTTTCTCACGCGACCCACGGAGACCACAGAGGTTTAGGTGTTGGTTCATGCCTAGAATTTTTGAGACTGTAGAGGATCTTTGTGCTCCGAAGGCGCATCTGTGGACACTCGGCAATATGGTGCTCAGGCGCCACACAGTAACATGCCCTGTAACCCTTTGCATCCTTAGAGTCATCGCACCACCACAAGTAGAGCATTTCTTCTGGCCAGAACGAGAAGAAGTAGGTGGCAATCCTCGAGATCTACGGTGGCTCAGCTCACCTTGTTTGAGACTTATTCTAACCCACATCGGACTTGGATCTTCCTCCATTCCCGATTATTACGGTCTCCCTTGTTGTCAAAACTTCTATCTCTCTTCTTACGAAATCTTACGCTTTGATCCCCAGTGTCACCCCAAAGCAGTGTCCAATGACTTAGCGCGCCCTCTACCACCTCTGCATAGTGGTCGGTGTAAGCGGCTAAACCCCTCAAATATGTGCTGCAGACCTCCCTCAAAGCGTCGAGCCTGCTTTGATCATCATCGACCAACTCGAGACATACCTAGAAAGCACTGCTCGAATTCCATCTCATACTCATCAACGGACATACTTCCTGCGTCAAGTTAATGAATTTTCTCTCAAACTGCACCATCTTGTCTCTGGTGAAGTATTTACAGAAAAAGGCTTTCCTCAGTTGCTCCCAAGATTCAAACTCCTTTCCACGACGAATCGCGAAGTTCTCCTCTCTGTACCCGATGGTTTCTGCGGTCCCTTGAGCATGTACACTCCGAACCTAAGCTTTTTCTTCTTCATTACACTTCATCACTTTGCAAAAGCTTTCTCCATTTCTTCTACCCAAACCTCCCACATCATCGGGGATTGGTAGTGCCCTCAAAGCAGTAGCGGACCCGGATCTTTTTGAATTCCATAATAGTCTTCTCCTTAAGCTCACGGGAAGTAGGCGGGCGGGAGGAGGCGGCGGTGGTGGGGGTGAGTGCTGCTGTTCGTCATCTCTGCGGTCACGCTCATGCCTACCACCTCTCGAACCAACTCCATCATAGCTTCAGTCTCTATCCACCCCTGCCAGGCCCCTACTTGAGTGGGGGCATCCATGAGTCGATGCCACTGAAATAACTCTCCAACACTCCCTCTTGGCGGCTCTACGGGGTGCCATTCTCGAGCAAACCCAATCAAAATTAGACAAAACTCTAAAAAGTTTAACTAGCTCTTGAGAATGTAAAGCTAACACATAAGTCATCCCTAGCAGGTCTAAATCGGAAGGTCTGCTCGAGAATACTAGGATCAAGATTAGCTGAGAACTCTACGATACCACTAAATTTATCACGCCCCGAACACAGCTCCCGGGCCCAGTCAGCGACAAAGCGGCCACACACCACCAAAGTGAGGCCCTAGTAGGCATGTAAGGGCCTCAAAACACAGTTCTCAACAAATCACAAAAAAATCTAACGAGAGAGCAAAGACTAGAAACAAGAATGGAGTTCAGCACTAAAAAGAAATAACTAAGTGTCTTGCTACGGTTGCTACAAATTTAATCAAATAAAAACTATGCCCACAACAAAGCGGGACTTATTACATGCTAAGAAGATTGGCGGTGGCCCTAGCTGATCACTGCTAAGCTATCGTCATCATGACCTCTACTCTGATCTGAAAGAAAAATAACAACCAAAATTTATGAGCTTGTGACCCGAGTAAGCACCCACTAAAAAGTATAGGGATCACTTATCAAAAAAATCATAATTTAATAATTTGCAAAAACCAACCATAAGTTTAATTCACTTAACATAGATGTCAAAAATTAAGCATATAGGTCCCCCAAACAACTATTGCCCAAAACAAATCACAAAATTCATATATTTACCCTCGGTGACCCGAGACAAAACAAAAGTCATATTTTTACCCTCGGTGACCCGGGCAAAAAATTAACAAAGGCCGATATTACGCACCGAGCGGCAAGCGGTGGGAAACTATAGTTTCTAGAACAAAAATACGTGTCGACACGGTCGGGTGTTTAACCCCGATGGCGAGGGTTATTGCAAAGTTAGTTGGGGACTAATTTCTATATCAAAAGTACCTTGTTCACAAAAGCGATGAACTAACAAAATTCAAGACAAGCAAAAGTACAAGAATCACAGTAACATGATCCCATTTTTGTCATATCAAAAATACACGAGTTAATGGAATACAAATATGAACAAATAATATAATATTATTTAATAAAAATTTAAATAATACCCTAAATTCAAAATAAATAAATAAATATATAATCTGAACTTTAAACACATGAATTCAAAAATTTAAATAATTATCAGAAATTGAGAAATTTTTGAGCAGATCATAAATCATATGAAAATTTCAAAAGTAAAAAGAATCGAGGATTTAAAGAATTATTTGAAAATTGAAATTTAACTAAACCAACACGTAGAATTCTAAAAGAATCTCATTAATTTGAATATTAAATAATTTAAAAATAATTCGAAATTAGTATTAATTATATAAATATAATTTGAATAATATCGAAAATCTAATTATCAAAATAAATAAATAAAAAAATACATATTTTCACAAATTTAACAAGTTTCAAAAAGTCTATATACATAGTATAATTTATATGTGGGATACTTACCGATATTTGCTAAATCCACAAAAAAATCCAAGTTGACTCCCACTTAACTCTCCACAAAAGAACCTATAGACATAAAATCAATTCAATAACCCTAACTTTACAAATTAACTAGGAGTCTTGGATTCCAGTATAACACTTAATCTTATAAAGGATCAGAAAATAAATATCATTGGATACTATAAGACCTCAATCAAAACACTGCACATCCTAACCCAAAGCGATGACGAGTGCATCAAGAAGAAAATTAAAGCTGCTAAAGCATTACTAATTAACCTTTGAAGGATAATATATATATTCACACAATGGCATCCATAAATAACCCGAGGATAAAACATGGAGAAGTAAAAGCTTGCTGAATTCTTTCGAAACCACTAGCGAACTATAAAGAGCGTATTTAATGAGAAACTTAAAAGAACATGAAGAACCTACAAGCGAGAGAACATCTAACATACAACACCAAACAAACACCCAACAACGCCAAACAAGACCACCACAAAGGTCGACAATCGGATGAGCGCCTAACCTTGTATTTGGAAGTCGCTTAGATCCTCGTTTGACAATCGGGACTATGAGAACCTCTCGATTACGCCACCACAGCGCTAAAGAGGCGATAGGGAGAAGGCTGCAGTTATCCCTTTTTATTGAGATTTAAAAAATCGCTGGGGTGGGAGGTTGCCTAAAAATATGGGTAGAAGGTTATGAAAGGATAAGATAAAACTTTTAAATGAAACTAATTAAATTAAATAAAAAAACAAAAAAAGATAATTTTTAAAGAGTGGGGTCCACAAACTCCTCCCTCCTTAGAAGGAGTTTAGTCCTCTAAACTTCGTACCTAAGGTATCAAAAAGATCACGGATATCTCCCTTTTATCTCGGACTCCAACTCCCAGAGTTGCTTCACGCTCTCGAATGATTGCTCCATTGAACCTTGACATAAGAAAATGACCCGGCTTCTCAATGTTTGCTCCTTAAAATCCACAATCTTTATAGGTTGCTCCTCATACGTCAAATCATTGCTAAGCTCAAAGTCAGAAAATTGTATCACATGGTCAGGATTCGGAATGAACTTCTTCAGCATAGAAACATGGAACACATCATGTGCAGAGAGCAGTGAAGGTGGTAATGCAAGTCGATATGCCACCTCACCAATGCGTTCCAAAATCTCAAAGCGGACCCGATAAACCGAGATTTGAGCTTCCCTCTCACACCAAAAGCGAATAACTCCTTTGAGTGGGAGCTACTCTTAAGAACACATGATCACCCACGGAACTCCAAGCTTCTTCTCCTATTATACGCATAACTTTTACGCCTACTCGAGACTGCTTTCATGAGACGATCTCACGATAAGACGAACTTTCTCCATCTATCAGCTGCACAATCTACGGCCCTAACAATTTACGTTCTCCCACATCATCCCAACAAATAGGTGACCTACATCTCCTGCCATACAGTGCCTCATAAGGAGCCATTTGAATGCTTGACAGATAACTGTTATTATAAGAAAACTATATCAATGGCAAATGTTGATCCCAAGAAGGCCCAAAATCAAGCATACAAGCCCGAAGCATATCCTCCAGAATCTGAATTGTTCTCTCGGGGCCGCCCATCAGTTTTGCGGATGAAAAAGCTGTCTTTGAGCGTCAATTTTGGTTCCTAAGGCCTTATGTAGACTCCTCGAGAGTGTGCCACGAACCGCGTATCCGATCGAGACACAATAATAGCTGAGGAACACCATGAAGTCTCACCACTGATCAATGTACAACTCATCTAACTTCTCTAAAGTCATGCCGATCCTGACGGCCAGAAGTGGCGAGACTTGGTCGACTGTCCACCACCACCCACACCTGCTTGTCGAAGCCTTTACTGGTTCGAGGAAACCCAGACACAAAATCCATAGCAATGTTCTCCCACTTCCACTCAGGAATGGGAAGAGGGTGTAGAAGTCCCGCTGGCCTCTGATGCTCCACCTTGACTGGCGAGCGGGTCAAAGCATCGTCTCACTGAGCATGCGACATCTCTCTTCATGTTGTTCCACCAAAAGATATCCTTCAAATCCTTGTACATTTTGGTGCTTCCGGGATGCCTTTGAGTAGGTGGTATAATGAGCTTCCTCCATGATTTCCTTCTTCAATTCTGAATTATTTGGAACACAAATCCGATCACCGAATCTTACTGAGCCATCTTCATGAATTCTAAACTGAACTTGGGTGCCCCTTTCCACTTCTTGCCGAACCTTACTGAGATAACCATCCACTTCTTGTGCTACTTTAATCCTCTCAGATAGAGTAGGGTCTCACCACTAAACACGCTAAATACGCGCCGGTGTCCTTTAACACCACTTGTAGGTCCATTCGTCTCAAATCCTCCATGATAGGCTTCGGGAGGTGATTAATGTAACAACGCTCTTGAAAGATTTCCTACTAAGGGCATCGGCTACCACATTTTGCCTTTCGGGATGATAGGCGATGGTCAAATCATAGTCTTTCAATAACTCCAACCATCTCCTCTGTCTCATATTCGGCTCATACGTGTGAAAATGTATTTAAGGCTCTTGTGATGCAGTAAACACCTCACAAGTCTCCCCATACAAGTAATGCCTCCATATCTTGAGGGCAAAAATCACGCATGACTAACTCCGGATCATGAGTGGGATAGTTCACCTCGAGATGGTTTCAAGCTGTCTAGAAGCATAAGCCACCACATGACCATTACGCATCAATACACACCCCAAGACCCGGTTTTACAAGCATCACTATAAATGGTAAACCCTTCACCGGAGATGGAAGTGTGAGAATAGGTGCGAGACACCAACCCGGTGTTTCAACTCTTGGAAACCTTTGTTCACAGCTGATCGACCACTTTGAAAACTTGCTCCTTTCATGGTGAGTTTGGTCAATGGTGCCGTCAACAACGAAAAACCCTTCCACAAACCGTCTATAATAACCGGCTAGCCCCGGGGAAGCTGCGAATCTACGCCACATTCGTAGGGTCTCTTCCACTCAACAACGGCTTCTATCTTCTTGGGATCATGGAAATCCCATCCTTAGTTATCACATGACCAAGGAAAGCTACACTGTCCAACGGAACTCACACTTGAGAATTTGCATAAGCGGTTTCTTCTCTCTCAAGATGCCTAGCACAATCCTCGAAAGTGCTCTTCATGCTCTTCCCGACTCTTGAATATACCCGGAATATCATCAATAAAAACCACTACGAACCTATCCAAGAAAGGTTTAAATGTTCTATTCATCAAATCCATAAAAAGCAGTAGGGGCATTCGTCGACCCGAAAGGCATTACAAGAAACTCATAATGCCCATAGCTGAGTCCGAAATACGAGACTTCGACACATCCCTGCCTTGATCTTGATTTGGTGATATCGACTCGAGATCAATTTTTTTGAAAACTACACGAGAACCACTGCAATTGATCAAAAAGGTCATCGATCCGAGGCAATGGATATCGATTCTTCTTGTCACCTTGTTCAACTCTCGGTGAGTCGATGCATAATCGCATCGCCATCCTTCTTCTTCACGAACAAAACTGGAGCGCCCCACGGAGAAACACTGGGGCGAATAAAACCTTTCTCAAGTAGTTCCTCAAGTTGCTTCTTTAACTCCTTAAGTTACTGCGGTGCCATCACAGTAAGGAGCCTTAGATATGTGGCTCGCTCCCGGGAATCAAATCAATACCAAAAATCCACTTCTACGTGCGGTGGCAAGCCCGGGAAGATCCTCGGGGAAAAAAACATCGGAAAACTCTCGACCACCGAATATCCTCTAACTGCTGGCCCTTCGATTCAACTTCCACCAATGTTGCAGAAACCCCGAGCACCCACCCAAGAGTAATTTCCGAGCTTGTAAGCGGAAATCACCTGCAGCGGTGACAGAGACTCATTTCCACGAAAGGTGAACTCGGCTTCACCGGGGAGTTTTTAAACACTACCCTTTTTTGCATAACAATCAGCGACAACATGAAATCTAGGCAGGAAAATCCATTCCCAAAATGATATCATAGTCGAGTCATACCCATAACATGAAGGCGAGCTAGCAACTCATGACCCGGCAACAATAATGGGGACGGTTCTCACATGCTCTACTAAGAACAATATCAACTCCCCTTTGGGGTAGCAACACACAAATCATACTCAAAAAGTAGTAGCAGGCAAAAACATGCTTCGAATAAAAGCGAGGGCGAGATAAGCAGATGTGTAGCTCGAGAATCAAATAAGACACGAGGCATATGTGGAATAAGCGATAATATACGACACCACTTGCATTTTGAGGCATGAGCATCCTCCTGAGTCAATGCATAAACTCGTCCTTGTGTCTTGACCTTCCAACTTTATCTTTGAGTTGAGGATGAGGGTTGCTCATCGACCATCTCCTTTCACGCACGCCTGACCCACGGAACCACGAGGTTTTAGGTGTTGGTTCATGCCTAGAATTTTGAACTGTAGAGGATCTTTGTGCTCCAGAAGACTGCATCTGTGGACACTCAGCAATATGGTGCTCAGTCGCCACACATGCAACATGCCCACGTAACCCGCTTTTGCAATCCTTAGAGTCATGCGCACCACCACAAGTAGAGCATTTCTTCTGGCCAGAACGAGAAGAAGTAGGTGGCAATCCTCGAGATCTCTGAGCTGGCGGCTCACCCACTGTTTGAGACTTATTCTAACCCACATCAGACTTGGATCTTCCTCCATTCCCAGTATTACGGTCTCCCTTGTTGTCAAAACTTCTATCTCTCTTCTTCTGAAATCTTCTGCTTTGATCCACTGGTGTCACCCCCAAAGCGATTGTCCAATGACTTAGCGCCCTACCACCTCTGCATAGCTGGTCAGGTGTAAGCGGCTAAACCCCTCCAAATATGTGCCTGCAAACCTCCCTCAAAGCGTCGAGCCCTGCTTTGATCATCATCAACCAACTTCGGAGCATACCTAGAAAGCCTGTCGAATTCCATCTCATACTCATCAACAGACATACTTCCCTGCGTCAAGTTAATGAATTTTTCTCTCAAAAGCTGCACCATCTTGTCTCGGTGAAGTATTCTAGAGAAAAAGGAGCTTTCCTCAGTTTGCTCCCAAGATTCAAACTCCTTTCCACGAGCGAATCGCGAAGTTCTCCCTACATGTACCCGGTGGTTTGCGGGTCCCTTGAGCATGTACACTCCGAACCTAAGCTTTTTCTTCTTCATTACACTTCATCACTTTGCAAAAGCTTTCTCCATTTCTTCTACCCAAACCTCCACATCATCGAGGATTGGTAGTGCCCTCAAGCAGTAACGGACCCGGATCTTTTTGAATTCCATAATAGTCTTCTCCTTAAGCTCACGGGAAGTAGGCGGAGCAGGAGGAGGCGGCGGTGGTGGGGGTGGTGCTGCTTGTTGCTGTCTCTGGTCACGCACCATGCCTACCACCTCTCGAACCAACTCCATCATAGCTTCATCTCTATCCACCCTTCCGGCCCCCTACTTGATGGGGGCATCCCTGCAGTCGATGCCCGCCCAAATAACTCTCCAACACTCCTACTGGCAGCTCTACGGGGTGCCATTCTGCGAGGCAAACCCAATCAAAATTAGACAAAACTCTAAAAAGTTTAACTAGCTCTTGAGAATGTAAAAGCTAACACATAAGTCATCCTAGCGGTCTAAATCGGAAGGTCTATCGGGAATACTAGGATCAAGATTAACTGAGAACTCTCTGATACCACTAAATTTGTCACGCCCCGAACACGGCTCCCCGGGGCCCGAGTCAGCGACAAAGCGGCCACACACCACCAAGGCGAGGCCCTAGTAGGCATGTAAGGCCTCAAAACCTGTTCTCAACAAATCACAAAAAATCTAACAGAGAGCAAAGACTAGAAACAAGAATGGAGTTCAGCACTAAAAGAAATAACTAAGTGTCTTGCACAGTTGCTACAAATTTAATCAAATAAAAAAACTATGCCCACAACAAAGCGGGACTTATTACATGCTAAGAAGATTGACGGTGGCCCAACGATCCCTGCTAAGCTATCCGTCACCCGACCTCTACTCCCGATCCGAAAGAAAAAAATAACAACCAAAATTTATGAGCTTGACGACTCGATGAGCACCCACTAAAAAGTATAGGGATCACTTATCAAAAAAATCATAATTTAATAATTTGCAAAAAAACCAACCATAAGTTTAATTCACTTAACATAGATGTCAAAAATTAAGCATATAGGTCCCCCAAAACAACTATTGCCCAAAACAAATCACAAAAATTCATATATTTACCCTCGGTGACCCGAGACAAAACAAAAAGTCATATTTTTTTACCCTCGGTGACCCGAGCCAAAAAAATTAACAAAAGGCCGATATTCGCACCGAGCGGCAGCGGTGGGAAACTATAGTTTCTAGAACAAAATACGTGTCGACACGGTCAGTGTTTAACCCCCAGTGACAGGGTTATTGCAAAGTTAGTTGGGGACTAATTTCTATATCAAAGTACCTTGTTCACAAAACGATGAACTAACAAAATTCAAGACAAGCAAAGTACAAGAATACAGTAACATGATCCCATTTTTGTCATATCAAAATACACCAGTTAATGGAATACAAATATGAACAAATAATAAAAAAAATAATATTATTTAATAAAAAATTTAAATAATACCCTAAATTCAAAATAAATAAATAAATATATAATCTGAACTTTAAACACATGAATTCAAAAATTTAAATAATTATCCGAAATTCAGAAATTTTGAACAGTCATAAATCATATGAAATTTCAAAAGTAAAAAGAATCAGGATTTAAAAGAATTATTTGAAAATTCGGAATTTAACTAAACCAACACGTGGGAATTCTAAAGAATCTCATTAATTTGAATATTAAATAATTTAAAATAATTCCGAAATTAGTATTAATTATATAAATATAATTTGAATAATATACAGAAATCTAATTATCCAAAATAAATAAATAAAAATACATATTTTCACAAATTTAACAAGTTTCAAAAAGTCTATATACATAGTATAATTTATATGTGGGATACTTACCTGATATTTGCTAAATCCACAAAAATCCAAGTTGACTCCCACTTAACTCTCCACAAAAGAACCTATAGACATAAAATCAATTCAATAACCCTAACTTTACAAATTAACTAGGAGTCTTGGATTCCGAGTATAACACTTAATCTTATAAAGGATCGGGAAAAATAAATATCATTGGATACTATAAGACCTCAATCAAAAACACTCGCACATCCCTAACCCAAAGCAGATGACGAGTGCATCAAGAAGAAAAATTAAGCTGCTAAAGCATTACTAATTAACCTTTGAAGGATAATATATATATTCACACAATGGCATCCATAAATAACCAGGATAAAACATGGAGAAGTAAAGCTTGCCTGAATTTACTGAAACCACTAGCAGAACTATAAAGAACGTATTTAATAGAGAAACTTAAAAGAACATGAAGAACCTACAAGCAGAGAACATCTAACATACAACACCAAACAAACACCCAACAACTGCCAAACAAGACCACCACAAGGTGCAATCGGATGAGCGCCTAACCTTGTATTTGGAAGTCGCTTAGATCCTCGTTTGACAATCGGGACTATGAGAACCTCTCGATTCTGCCACCACAACGCTAAAGAGACGATAGGGAGAAGACTGCGAAGTTATCCCTTTTTATTGAGATTTAAAAAAAAATCGCGCAGGTGGGAGGTTGCCTAAAATATGGGTAGAAGGTTATGAAAGGATAAGATAAAACTTTTAAATGAAACTAATTAAATTAAATAAAAAAAAAACAAAAAGATAATTTTAAAGAGAGTGGGGTCCACAGTTTTCCCTCATTTTTTTTGCTCTAGTTTGTTCTCCTCCTCCTTTTTTCCATTTTAGTGACACAAATTTGGAGTTTGAGCAAGCTTTTGACCGATCCAACCATTAAATTCACTCATCTTACTCTAGGGCAAGGGTTTGTTCTCTCACTCAAAACATTGAGCTCTTATTGCTTTTTTGAGTGGAATGTCTTGGATTTTTGTTGTGGTGTGAACTATTAGTGATGATCAAAGTGTTTTCCTTGATTTGTAAAATTTTTGGTTACTTTTACAAGCAAAGGTCTTGAAAATTTTTTCCGAAAGTACTGTAGCATTAGGCATTTTCTTGACTTTCTTCATTCTTTTGGTGCTTAATTTTCTTGTAACCTAGTTGGATGATCTCTACTATGTTTGTGCAGGATTCCCATCAAGGGATTTGCTCCCAAGAGAGCTAGGAGAGAACCTTCTCCTCCCGCGCAAGAACCATGGTTTTCTAAAGAAGAACTTAAAACACGTTATGCACTCCTATCACGCATGGTGTTCGGCACGGTTAGAAAATTTGATTTGGAAGCTTTGAACACATTGGGATTAGATGGCATGGTGTTGGAGCTCATTTCACATGATAGTTGGGACAAATTATTTTCAATTGAAGAAGTCACATTCAAGGAACTTAGCTTGGAGGTCCTTAGCTCCATGAAAATGGCCAAGGAATACCCATTCACTCACTAGTCCAACCACATCACTTACCGAGCTTTTGGGAAGAAACGTCGTGTTTCTGAGGATGATATTGGTGTGCATTTGGGGTTATATACGGAAGCTTACCTAAGATCATCCGCGTTCAAGCAATCAGTTGATGAAGCCTCACAGTTGAAGGCGAATGCATCTTATTGGAGTTCCATCTCGGCTAGCTCTCGAACATGAAAGGCCTCCCAACTCACAAATCTTACTCACCGATATATTCATGCTCTTTTGACTAGGAGTTTTGGCGCCAGAAATGACTCTACTGGGGTAGTGACGCGCCACGATCTGATTATGTTGTACAACATCATTTAGCGTCGAACTATCCATATGGGACACTTAGTGGCAGAGACTTTGTCCCATCAAGGGAAGTTCGTTCGTTTGGGAGCTATTTTTGCGGGACCTTACATTACTCAACTCATCCGCGGCATGGGATTGATTGAGCACACTAAAGACATGATTGTGGTGGGATCTATTGGCCCCTTAGGGATTCCGACCCTTGTCTCCATTGGGATTGTTGAGAAGCGGGGAAGTATTTATCGCCTTGCCCAGCAGCAAGGATCATGCTCACAGGACCCTGGCACTTCACGTGACACTGAGACTGAGTCTGAGTCTGACCGGGATAATGGAGAGGGTTCACCATCTTTGGCAGCCAGGTTTGAGTTATTTCGCACTGAGGTCCAGCAGCAGTTCCATTGCCTTGAGAGTGGACAGAGGGAGATCATCACAGCACAACAGCGAATTGAGCACAACTTAGTCGAACTCCTAACCATTCCTCGAGCTCATCTTCATCGACTCGTGTCGCCACTACTTGTCTCGCATTCTCATTTTCTCCAAACCTCTTAGACCCGTGGCATACCTTTTGTTTATTTTTGTATCTATTTTTCTTTTCTGTTTTGTTTGTTGTGTGTTATTCAGACTTGTACTTTTGAGTTAGCTAGGGTCTTTCCCCTACTATGCTCCTCTTTTATTTATGTTGGCGCTCTATTTCCTGTATTTTATTTCCATTTCCTCTTTACAAATTGTGAATGATGACAGGCTCCTTGTGCTTTGCAGGGTTATTGATTTTGAGGAGCTTGCACTTATCGCCCTCATTGTGTGGTATGCCCCTGATCCATGTGGAGCAACTAGGAATCACACCAAGGAATGAGGGATGTTTCTTTAATCCAATTATGTGTTTATTGTTTTTCTTTCATTCCCCACTTTTCTCTGCTGACTTAGGTACATTGAGGGCAATGTACGACTTTAGGTGTGGGGATGGTTTTCTTCCTGACTTGGTAGAATAATAGTTGTGAGCTGTACATCGCATGTGCTTGAATGTAGCTCTATTTCATCTTTAGTGTACCTACATACATATTCACGATCACTTCCACCTTCTACGCTCCAGCCAACCCATCGTTAAGACTTTGGAATTAATTTGTTAAATTCTATCTTCAATGCACTTTTAAAAGCTTTTGAGTTCCTCCACTATTTTCTCTAAACTTAAGTGAAGGTTGTAGCAGGTAGCCTATCAGGGATCATGAGATATAATAAAAAGAGGGTCTATGTCAGTATTCCTCTGCTTTATAGGCATGAATGCATCTATGTAGACTGTAATCGAGTAAGAGGGTGACTCTTGTGCCTAGCTAGCGTGTGCATCCATTTGAAAGATTCTTTTTTGTGCAGTCTATGTTAGGCGGACCAAAAAAAAAAGAGAAATTGTGTACATATGTGTGGGAAGAAATTCTATACTCAACACTTGCACTGGGTTAGGGGTTTGCCGTGACCATCGGGTTGACCTAAGTTTTGGTTTTGATCATATCATATTTCTGAAGAATTTCTCTTACTTTTCACTTTGCTTTCTTTTCTTCTTTTCTCTTGAATTGGAATCAGTGAGCTAAACAACAGGTAAGAAATGAGTAAAGTAGCTTCTCAGGCCCCTTGGGAATACAACCTACTCGTGCGTGTGCGAGTGGTTTATTACTTGATGACCCCGTGCGCTTGCGGGTGTTCACATTCTGTGTTGATCATTTTATCAACACTATCATTGTTCACTTTCACATGGTTAAGTATCAATTTAAGTATTATTAGTCCCTACTCCCTAAATATATGATACCCCACTCACCTGGGATTTATTACTCGACAAACCCGTGCACTTGTGGGTCACACACAAGGGGTGTTGTCAATGTCAATCAAAACTTATGTAAAAGACATGTGTAAACTAAACTCCCTCCACACTTAAGATGTACATTGGCCTCAATGTACACATGCAAGCACAAAAGAAAGTATAGCAATCAAGCAAATATGTGGGAGTGGGTAATTGAAACAATACTCCCCTGACTCCTAATGTTGCATTTGATAAAGCTAAATCCTTGGGAGTAAAGTTCCAATCGGTTGTGAAGCACACACGGCCCACACTGGCCGTGTCCATGACTAGTTCTCAATTCCCATACTGACAAGACCATCTGCACATATACACAAGGGGGTTTAGTGAAGCTTAATAAACAAAACAACTCAAGTATATAATGATAAAGCAATGAAATACAACTAGAGACAAGAATAAAAGATAAAATCAGAAGGAAAATCCTTTATGAGTATACAAGTCCAAAATAAAATGCAAAGAGAAAGAAATGAAAGGTGCATCAAGTGTTAGTATCGTCGGATAGTGCTTGTGATGCCTTCGGTGATGGTGATGTTGGCGGGGCCAGAGGTGCCCTCGGTCTCATGATGAAAGATGAGGACGCATCTCACTTTAATAACTGTAGTATGGTGTCAAGACGCACCATCATCCCTGCATACTGCACAACCTGTATAGCCCTGACCTCAGCGATCTCGGTCCGAAGCACATCCACAGCACTCTCGAGCCTCTAAAAATGATCATGGGCTTGGGCAGAAGTAACAATATGTACCGGATACCATGGTATCTCCTGTGCTGTGAACGGTGCCCCGGTCTCCCTCGGTGCAAACTGAGTCTCAGGGGCCTGCCGTGAACCCTCTCCTGAATCTCCTCTGCTCTCGGCGGTCTTTGGGGTAGGCGTAGTCAAAATGTATGCTATAGGCGCGTATCTATGCACTAACCCCATCATGCTTATCGTATCAAGTCTTAAATGGGAGGGGATTACTCTTTTTTCAGCACCTCGGATAGCATCCACTAGGCCCATCCCCGTGATGAGTCTAGTGATGTGAAAGCCAGCTGAATAATACTCCCACTCTCGCATATTGACTCTGGTTCCTCAAGAAGTCCGTTACTATGTGCCCCAGGTGAATCAGCACGTCCTGGACCATGGAATCTAAATAAAGTAGCTCATGTCGTCTCAGAACACATGTGTTGTCACCTCAGCCATTCACAGATCTGCTATGGATTGAGTGTAAGTATCTGTAGCTCGGCCGGGACAACCAAGAAGCCTTGGCACTACTAATTCATACTGCCCCTATCTACATAAAGCTCGGTATGCCTGCTACGGGATTATGGTGCCGGGGTAATATGTCAGCAAGTGTCCATACTCCTCTATATCTGTGTATCTCTCATCATACAAGCCCATGCGAACTGAAAAACTCAGTGATACTCATGCTGAACTGATGTCTGAATACCCTAAACTATATGACATCAATGATGTCAAACTTCCTATACGACTGATCGAACTCGAAAGTTGGCTCTCGAATCAATAACAATCTCCTCCAGCTTCCCACGACCAACAACTCCTCTATCTGGTCAGCTAACTCATTTCCTCGGTGAACCTCTCACAGCAAACTTAAGCCCACGAAATGGGACTGTCCAAACCTGAATCTCGAAAACAGCTCAAACTGAGTTTAATGCTCGGGATTCAAAAATTAAATGTGTGCCAGCTCAGGTGAAGTTTCCCTAAGATGCTTATCCTCTTGCTTCTTCGAATGAGGTACTATATCTACAAGAATTGAAGAAGAAATGATCAAAGAAGCTCACAAAGTAATGCTGCAGAAATCCACACAGTCGTGTGGAAATTCCACAAGCCGTGTGGATCCACGGGGAGTGAAAACCAAACAGGTACATGTTAGAATCCCGAAAATACATTATCAACTCATTTCTAAACTCTTTCTAAACATTATCAACCGACAAAAGCATAGGAACGAAGCAATATTCACCATTTTAATCAATTAAATTCAAGAATTGATGAAGTTAACAAGAAATGAGGGTTTACCAACAAGTTGAAGATGTAAAACGTAGAATAGGCTGAAAAATCGAGAAGAAACTTGTCTAAATAACCGTTGCGAAGTCGGGAGAAAAATAGAGAGTGTTTTCTAAAGGATTTAGAACATAATGTTGAAGAGACTCGAAGAGATTTTAAGGAAACCACTCGTCTCTTGGAATTCTGTGCACCCACATGGAGGTGCGGAAATTACCCATGCCCGTGTGACTCCACCAGAGAGACCCACAGGGGTCTCAGGAAAAACACTCAATGCTTCTGAACGTACCCACACTGGCATGTGGAAATTACCCATGCCCATGTGCCTGACCCACAGGGGTAGACCCACATCCCTGTGGCTTCTTTGTCCATCCAAGAAGAATCTCTAAGTATTTCACACACTCGTGTGGAAATTCCACACGGACGTGGACCTTCACATGACTAGCTCACAGGGGCACTCGCACACTCCTGTGTATTCCTGGGATGAAAGAGAGGTCTACTACAGAATCCACAAGGGTATGCGGATAGTACCTATACCCATGTGTTTGTTATAGAGTCATCCACAGGGGTGACTACATGGCCCTGTGACTTCTCGGAAAAATTTCTAAATCTATGCAGGACAACACATTCTCATGTGGAAATTACCCATGGGTGTGGACCATCACAAGGTCATTCACAGGGGCGAGTCCACGTCCCTGTGTCCTCTCAGAATGAGCTCACTATAAAGATCCATGACAGTGTGGAAATTCCACACGGCCGTGTATTTTCTCTGAATACCTTAGAAAACTCTGTAGGCTCAGAGCCTGCCTTATCATACAAACTATACCAGGGGAAAACACGAAAAACTCGCTCAAATGACCAACAGCTTCACCATAAACATTTAAGCACATGATAACACCAAAATGTACACGAGAAAATCACAACAATAGCATGTAAAAATCAAGACACCAACACTTAAAGCCTTATTCATGCAAACACTAACTAAAAACTATGAAAACAGTAAAAACATGGGTTGCCTCAAAAGAAGTGCTTGTTTAACATCACTTAGCTTGACGTACTGACAAGGTCCCTTTGTGTATATCCCGCAAGTGCACTGGTTTGTCAAAGTAATAATCCCTGATGAGCGGGTATCGAATCCACAGAGAGTAGGAAATAAAAATACTTACTCCGCTTCTTAGATATGTGAAAGATCAGTAGTGATAAGTGTGATAATGATTCAATTCTCAAAAGAGAAAACAATAAGTAAGAGAGCACGAGTAAAGGAGGAGGTAAGGTAATCGATAAAGATGGGGAACTCGGATAATGCTCCGCCTAGGACAATCATTTCAAATGCAAGAACCCTCTATTATGCTTCCTAATCAATGTAATGGTGAGTCGTGGAAATCCTTAAATACATAGTCTCAAATCTAAGGTCAACTATGCCTAACTCTATACATGTCCCGGAGGAGAGATTAGATAACCTCTCAACCTCGCACTCGAATAGAGTTGCAATGAGCTCTAGGAATTCCAAGTGATAAATCTTCCTAATTATAGACCTAACCCTTTGGTCAAGGTGGAAGGTCCCTAACCATGATTAAGCCCTAGATACTAAGATCACGTTAACGCTTCACTCCATTGCACACGCAACTAAGCCCCAGCGGAGGGTCATCCCTTAGACCATTCACTCTATTATGGCCACAAAGAACTCGAGGAACGGAGGTAGAATCTATCACGTCGAAGGGGAAAGGGGACGCTCCTGTACCTCTGGACTCACCCTCTCAACCGTCTGCAACCTAGCTTTTTCTAACGCTCGTGGTGTGTCACTCACTCACAAGGTTACCAACAAGAACTCTCAACCCTAGTGTCACTCTAGGAGAAATGTTCATACAATCAAGCATTCAAGGTTGGAACTCACAACAAACATCAATTAATTGAAACCATAAGAAAGAGATTCAATGAAACAAATACATCCTAGGGTTCATAAATACCGAAGTACGGGAATCCTCTCTCAAAACCCTAGCCGAAACATTCTCTTAAGTTGGGGAAAAGATGGAGAAAAATAATCCTGAAATCGGTGCTGAATCGGTTTTAAATAGGGCTGGAATCTTGAATCCACACGCCCCTGTGGGCGCCCAAGTGGAATTTCCGCACGGGCGTGGGTAATTTCCACACGCCCGCGCGGATTCTCATGGAAACTGCCATTTTCGGCCTACCGTGAGCATGACTCGCCAAAAAAATACTCCCGAATCCACTTTTCATCGAGGTAACATAAACGGGCACATGTTTATGCCGTGAATTGCTATGCTTCTTCAATGATGGATAATTTGATGGAGATCTTGTTCTATGTGCATAAGTCAGAATGCTTGAGTGTGACTTCCCTTGTGCCCCTCCAAATGTTTGTGCTAACTCAAATATGGGGAGGTTGGCACATACTCTAGCATCTCGCACCCGACTCATATCTTCACGTTTGAACTTTAGCAAGATTTTCTCCAAAGTCGGTGCATTGTGATCCACATTGGCTTCTTTACTTCATAATTGGTTTCACAACCCAACCTGCATAAAAGTAACATAAAAACACACATATTAGTGTAAAAACCCGAGAAACGTAATGCTCAACATAAGGAAAGAACGCTTCACATTCAAATCATACAAGAACTTATCACATACCTTGTCTTACCTCACGGGGGTTCATAGATGGTGGCTCCCCTATTACCTATGACTTGGAAGCATGAACATAACCTTTTTAGGGTAGAGGGAGAGTTGTCGAGCTTGTTACTACTTCAAGGTTTGTCACCCTTGTTCCATTCTTGCGCATCCCAAATAGCCTTGGGCCGTTTCTTGTGGCCTCTCCTCGCTCGCTTCATCTTCCGAAGCATATTCTTCATGATCCCTGGAGTAGATGGTGCCTTCTCCTCTAGACCAAGCTTCATCACCTCTTCATTCTCCATTTCTTGGTCTAGCAACCCCGCGTACGGGTCTAGATTCAACATTTCCTGCACATATTCATCGATTAGGTCATCAGTAGTGTCAAGAAAATAAAGAGTATCATCAAAGTCGAGAGAATGCCGCATGGTTTCAACGAGGCGGTATGTGAGTTTGTCATCTCCAACTCTCAATCTCAACTTCCCACCGTCCATGTAGATAAGTGCCTTGGAAGTGCACAAGAATGGCCACCTAAGTATCAAAGGAACATCTACATCTTTATCGACATCCAACACTATAAAGTCTACAGGAAATATGTACTTTTCCACCTTGATAAGTATGTCTTCAATGATGCCCCTCGGATGTCTCACCATTCAGTACACCAATTACAATGTCATCCAAGTGGGCCTAGGATCACCCAAGCCTAGCTTCTGAAAGAATGAGTATGGCATGACGTTGATACTAGCCCCCTAATCCGCCAATGCCATCTCTTCACCAAATTGCGAATGTTGCATGGAATCACAAAACTTGCAGGGTCTTTCTTCTTGTTCGGCATGTTCTTTTATAACACCACCGAATAAGAGAAATCTAAAATCACTGATTTACTCTCCTCTAACTTTGTCTTGTTGGACAAAAGATCTTTCAAGAACTTGGCATACTAAGGCATTTGAGACAATGGCTCCACAAAAGGAATGTTGATGTGCAATTGCTTGAATAGACCCAAGAACTTCTTTTATTACTCATCATTTTAGTCCTTCTTCAATCTTGAAGGATACGGGATTTTTGGCTTGTAAGGTGGGGATGCCACCTTCTTCTCTTTGTTAGCTCTCTCCTCAACCTCCATGACCTCGGGTGCTTCAACATTGGTCTTCTCACTTGGAAACCTACCCTCAACATCACGACCACTTCACAAAGTGATCACCTTCACATGTTCTCTCGTATTAGTCTCAGTATTACTCGGCAAGCTTCCTTGTGATCTCTCCGATAGAGACTTCACAATTTGCCCCACTTGATTTTCTAAATTGTGTAATGAAGTGGTGTGGTTGCAAAGTGTAGCCTCGACAGATTGGAACCATGCATCCGATGATTGTATAAATCTTGTTAAGGCTTTCTCTAAGTCGGTCATCCGAGTTTCCAACCCTGAAACTCTATTCTCCATGTTCGTGGCTTGTTGTTGAAAACCCAGTGGTGCTATGACCTTTTGCTACCTTTGGTTACTCCATGAGAAATTGGGGTGGTTCCTCCACCCTTGGTTGTAGGTGATTCTATATGGATTACCTTGTACCCTTCCCGAATTGCACACAAAGTCAACTTATTCAGTCGGTGCTAAAGTAGCAATTGAAATAGGATAATCAGATGGTGATAAGTGCTTGTGTGATAAGAATATGAAGTGTTCTTTCCTTGAGTTGAGCATTACTTTTCTCGGGTTTTAATGCTAATATGGGTGTATTTATATTACTTTTATGCAGGTAGGGTTGTGAGGCCGATTATGAGAGAAAGAAGCCAATGTGAGTCGTAATGCAGTAATTTTGGAGGAAATCTTGCTAAGGTTCAAACGCGAAGACATAGGTCAGGTTCCAGATGCAGGAATGTGTGCCAACCTCGTCGTACTCGAGTTAGCATAACTATTTGGAGGGGCACAAGGGCAATCGCATTCAAGCATTCCGACTTGTTCATATAGAACAAGATCTCCACCAACATGTCAGTTATTTAAGAAGTAAGGTGATCCACGACGTAAACGTGTGCCCGTTTGCATTACCTCAATGAACGTATGGATTTGGGAGTATTTCCGGACAGTACTGTAGTAAGGTACTATAGAAAATAATGTAGCAAAGATACTGTAGCAGCACTGTTTATAGCTGGCCGAGAAAACAGGAAAACATAGAATCCACACGGGCGTGTGGAAATTCCACACACCCGTGTGAAAATCCACAGGGGCACCAACATGGGCATGTGGATTCCCGATTCCAGCCCTTTAAAAGCCGATTTCAGCCCCAATTTCAGCATTCTTTTCTCCATCTTTTCCCCAACATGAGAGAAGGCATCGGCTAGGGTTTTGAGAGGTATTGGCTAGGGCTTTGGAGAGGTTCTACGGCTTTGACATCGCGCACCATTTGGAAGAAGGTTAGTAAGATAGCTTTCGTCGGCACCGGTCCTGCGAGGTGTATCCTAGGCCGGACAAAGGGACCCTTACGACGAGTAGAGGACTTTCCACAAGACCATCACCATGACTAACGAGTGGGTTTTCTATGGATACTTTGTTTTTACATTCGATTTTATTGATTGTATCTAGCTCCATGGAAAGTTAAACCCCCTAGTGGGTACTTGGGTATTTGTGAACCCTAGGATGTATTTGTTTCATTGAACCTCTTTATTATGCTTTCAATTAATATATGTTTATTGTGAGTTCCAATCTTGGAGACTTGATTGTATGAATACTCCCTTAGAGTGACACTAGGGTTGAGAGTTCTTCTTGGTAACTCTTGTGAGTGAGTGACATACCATGAGAGTTAGACAAAGCTAGATTGGAGAGGGTTGAGAGGGTGAGTCGAGAGGTAGCGGAGCGTCCCTTTCCCCTTCCGGTGTGATCTATCCTACCTCCACATTCCAAAAGTTCTTTGCGGCCATAGTAGAGTGAATGGGTTAAGGGATGACCTTCCGCTAGGGCTTAATTGTGGCTAGGGATCTTCCACCTGGACCCAAGGGTTAGGTCTATATATAGGAATAGGGTTTATCACTTGGAATCCATAGAGCTCATTGCAATTCTATGAGACTGCAAGGTTGAGAGGTTATTCAATCTCTCCTCCGGGACATGTATAAAGTTAGGCATGGTTTACCTTAGATTTGGGATCATGTAATTAAGGATTTCCACAAATGATTATTGCATCAATTAGGAAGTATAATAGGGGGTTCTTGCACTTGAAATGATTGTCCTAGGCGGATCAATGTCTGGGTAACCCGTCTTTATCGATTGCCTTACCTTCTCTTGTACTTGTGCCCTCTATCTTATTATTTTTATTTTCGTTATTTTATATTTTGTCACACTTACCACTATTCATCTTCCACATTAGTTAAGAAACAACTTAAGTATCTTTATTCATACTCTTTGTGGATACGATACCCACTCATCTGGGATTATTACTTCGACACCCCTGCACTTGCGGTTTACACGCATATATGGACATGTCAAGTTTTTAGCGCCGTTGCCGGGGAGTAGGCATTTAGAGATACTTTGCACTTTGTTTTCTTAGCTATTCATTCATTCTATTTTATATCTTCTTTCCTATCATCATTCTGAATTATTTTTTTTCCTTTTGTTACAGAAATGATTAAAATATCTGAGTTATTCAACACTATCACAGGAATGGTTGAAAATACAAAACAAAAGGTTCAATTATTTGTAGTACAGGATACACCGTATCGTTTCTTGCAAGAGTCGTATAATATACAACTGGCCATAGAAGAATCAGTTGAAGATTATATTGCCAGAATTCAAGAACAAACTGTGAATTAGATAATGTGTTAGATCAATTTGAGAGATCTGCATTGGGATCAATGAATGATCACTTAGAGGAAAGTCTGGAAAGGGTCCTAGTTCAATTTGATTCATCTTATCATGAACTAAAGTAGGAACTTTTCCCTTTGGGTGTGTCGATGTCAGGAGGCCAGAGTTGTGGAATGGAAGCATTGTTTGCCGCAGAACACCACACAAAAACACATTTACAAGTAGAAGAAGGGGAGAATGATTGTGAACATGAGCGAAGGATTTTGAGGAGACTAACAAATTGAAGGAGAGTGACATGTCCGTATATGCATGTACACCGCAAGTGCACAGGTGTCGAAGTAATAATCCCAGATGAGAGGGTATCGTATCCACATAGAGTAGGGAATAAAGACACTTAAATTGTTTCTTAACTAATGTGGAAGATGAATAGTGATATGTGTGACAAGATTCAATTCTCAAGAGTAAAAACAACAAGAAAACGAGCACAAGTAAAGGAGAAGGTAAGGCAATCTATAAAGATTGGGTACCCGGGTATTGCTCAAACTAGGACATTCGTTTCAAGTGCAAGAAACCTCTATTATGCTTCCTAATTAATGCAATAGTGAGTCGTGGAAATCCTCAATTGCATAGTCCCAAATCTATGGTCAACCATGCCTAACTTTATACATGTCCCGGAGGAGAAATCGAACAATCTCAACACATTTCACTTGTATAGAATTGCAATGAGCTCTAGAGTTCCAAATGATAAACCCTATTCCTATGTATAGACTTAACCCTTTGGTCCAAGTGAAAGATCCCTGGCCACAATTAAGCCCTAGATGCTAAAATCACTTCAACGCTTCACTCCGTTGCACTCGCAACTAAGCCTCAGCGGAAGGTCATCCCTTAGCCCATTCACTCTACTATGGCCGCAAAGAACTCTTGGAACGTGGTGGTAGGATAGATCATACCGGAGGGGAAAGGGGATGCTCCGCTACCTTTCAACTCACACTCTCAACCCTCTCTAATCTAGCTTTGTCTAACTCTCATGGTGTGTAACTCACTCACAAGAGTTACCAAGAAGAACTCTCAACCCTAGTGTCACTCTAGGGGAGTATTTATACAATCAAGCATACAAGATTGGAACTCATAATAAACATCAATTAATTGAAAGCATAATAAAGAGATTCAATGAAACGAATACATTCTAGGGTTCACAAATACCCAAGTACCCACTAGGGGTTTAGCCCTCCATGGAGCAAGATATAATCAATGAAATCGAATGTAAAAACAAAACATCCATAGAAAACCCCCTCATTAGTCATGGCGATGGACTTGTGGAGAGTTCTCTACTCATCGGAAGGGTCCCTTTGTCCTTCCTAGGATACATCTCGCCCAATCAGTGCCGATGAAAGCTTTCCCACTAACCTTCTTCCAAACGGCGCGTGATGTTGGAGCTGTAATACCTCTCTAAAGCCCTAGCCAATACCTCTCAAAACCCTAGCCATAGTCCTCTGTCAAGTTGGGGAAAAGATGGAGAAAAGAATGCTGAAATCGGGGCTGAAATCAGCTTTTAAAGGACTAGAAAAGGGAATCCACACGCCCGTGTGAGCACCACTGTGGATTTTACACACGGGTGTGTGGAATTTCCACATGCCCGTGTGGATTCTCTGTTTTCCTGTTTTCTCGGCCGGCTGTGAACAGTGCTAGTA
>NC_052477.1:19555680-19565016 GCF_009730915.1 Dioscorea cayenensis subsp. rotundata | reverse complement strand
GCCATGCGGCATTCTCTGAATTTTGATGACACTTTGTATTTTCTATACACTACTGATGAGATTGTT
The DNA here is from genome assembly GCF_009730915.1 of Dioscorea cayenensis subsp. rotundata. Lineage (NCBI taxonomy): Eukaryota > Viridiplantae > Streptophyta > Magnoliopsida > Dioscoreales > Dioscoreaceae > Dioscorea > Dioscorea cayenensis. The sequence continues at coordinate 19,564,950 of NC_052477.1, read as the reverse complement.
GATGAATATATACAAGAAATGTTCAACCCGGATCCGTATGAAGGTTTGTTCGACCAAGAGGAGAGCAATGAAGAAGTAATGATGCTTGGTTCGAATGGAGAGGAAACATTTACCCCGGGGATCTTGATGAATGTGCTTCACAAAATGAAGAGGGCTAGGAGACGCCACCGAAAATGCCCTAAGACTGTTGGAGACGTACATGAACCAAGGAAGTTGGACGAACGATTGCTAGGTGGTCCGAAGCCCGATAGTACACCCTTACCCTCAAGAGACTTTGCTCATCATGCTTTCAAGTTATGGGTAAGAGGGCAACCTTCATTCATGAACCCCCGTGTGGTAAGAAAGATACGTCAAGCTTAGTGACGTTAAATAGGCGCTTCTTGGGAGGCAACCCAAGTGTTTACTGTTTTCGTACATTTTAGTTTAGTTTGTTTGCATGAAAAAAATTGTTACGTGTTGGTGTTTCAATTGTTGAGTGCTTGTGCTGCGATTTTATTGTGGGTTTTTAAAAGAATTCATTATGTGTTTTGTTGCGAATTGGCGAAGTTTGGTCGTTTGAGTTCTATTTCGTGTTTTTATCTGGAAAATTTTGCATAATAGGGCAGGCTCTGAGTGTGTAGACATGTTCAGACTAGTTCTGCAGAGCCTGCAGATTTTTCAAAGTCATCCAGAGAAAACACACGGCCATGTGGAATTTCCGCACGCCCGTGGATGTGTACTGTGAACTCATCCAAAGAGGTCACAGGGGCGTGCGGCCGCCCCTATGGACGACCATACGACTGGCGCACGCCCGTGGGTAATTTCCACATGCGGCATGTGCCTTCCCCGCAGAGTTGGGCGATTTTCCGAGAACACATGGGGCGTGGACTCGCCTGGGTGACCTTTGTGAACCATACACTCGGGCGTGGGTAATTTCCCGCACGCCCGTGCAAAACCTCGCAGGTTGCTCCCTCCATCTCGAGAAAAACACAGGGCGCGGGCCGCCTCGTGAATTGGGCTTGTGAATGTCCACGTCCGTGGGGAATTTCCGCACGAGCGTGTGGAAGACTTGATATCTTTCTCGGATGTCCAGGGAAGCCAGAGGGGCGTGCGTCTGCCCCTCTTGGTCGGGCACACATGCGTGGGTAATTTCCACACGCCCGTGGGGATACATGCATCTCAAGAGACGCGATTTTCTCCTTAAAAACCTTGTGATCTGTCTCATTCTTCATCTCCAGTCGCCAGAAAACGGTTCCCGATCATCTTTCCGACACTTCATCGTTGTTTGGAGGAATTTTCTTCGTATATCTTACCGAATTTCAAAAGTTTTCATATTCATTTCTTCGGTAATCTTTCTATCCTCTTTTCTTCCCCAATTATGGTTTTTCACGGATTAAATACTTTTAAATGCGAATTTTCATGCATGATGGATGTGTAGTAAGCATTTAGAAGTGGTTTTAAATTGAATTGTTAAGATTTGTTGTGCACCCGTGCGGGAGGTTCACGCTCTGCAAAGCCACACGAGCGTGGGTAATTTCCACAGGCCCGTGTGGAATTCTGCATTATATTACTTCTGAGATTTTTGACTGTTTTCGTCTTTTGCACTCCAGATATAGCACCTCGAGCGAAGAAGAACGAAGTTAAGCTCCTCAGACTCACCTCACCCGAGCCGATACATGTGGAATTCTCGAACCCCGAGCATCAGGCTCGCTTCGAGAGACTTTCAGCACTCAGGTTTGGTCAGACTTGCTTCACGGATGTACAAGTGCTTCGACATATTCAGCAGGGTGACGAAGTAATTAATGAGATTGATGAGATGCTGGCAATGGGAAGCTGGAGGAGGTTGCTGACAATTAGTGAACCACTTACACGCACACTACACGCAGAGGTTTTGGCATCCTTTAAGTTTTGATTCTCGCATGGGAGAGTTGACACTCAGAGGCGATACGCTTTGAGCATTCGGACATCCATTCTCCATGAGCGTCAACTGAGTTTTCGATTTGGGACGGGCACTGCACGATGTCGCTTATACTGGTACTGCGTGGAGTATGGCCGACTACCGAGAGATTTTTCCGAGTGTCGATCACTCCATATCATGCATACAGGATTTTGTGTGACCGTGGGGAGTACGAACCGGGATTATCGAAGGCCTCTAGTTTGTCCCGTTCGTCACATGATATACGTCACACGCAGTCATCGAGAGGTCCGTGACGAGGTCGAGCGCAGATAACACAGACCCGCTGACCCGGACTAGATCTGCTTTTCTTATACTCCATGGCTCGCAGATGTACCACTTCACTTAGGGTGCATTCTAGCAGATGTTTTGTAGTACCAGGGTCATTCAACGAGAGTGGGTCTACTATTTGTGGGCACTTATATCACCAGACTCATTCTGGGAATGGGTTTGGGTGACGCTCTACGTGGTGCTGAGAAGACAGTTGTGCCCACCCCTCTTGCGTTCGATACGATCAGGATGAGGGGGTTGGTACGGAGGTTTGGGCTAAGGGTTTATATTCTCACTACAGCCACCGCTGAGACCACCAGGAGCGAAGGAGATACTGCAGGGGGTGTCTAGCAGACTCCTCCATCTTCTGTAGCACCGGGTACTCAAGCCAATGACCGTATTGAGAGGCTGGAGACCGATGTTAGAGAGATTCGGACTGAGATAGCCGAGCTCCGGGCTTTGAAGTCGGCTCAGCACACATATCTTATAGCCCGATTCGAATTCCTTCGAGATCTCCCCGAGACCTGATCCTCGTTCTCAAGACCTCCATCCTCGACCCCAGCACCGGAGGACCCACTATATACTTCCACTTGAGCAGCAGCAGCAGCGGAGCCCGAGAGCGACTCCGACACTTGACCTTTCTTTTACTTTCATGCATTTTACTTTCTCTTATTTTCTTGTTTTTAGACTTGTTCACTCAGAAAGGATTTTCCTTCTGAGTTTAAGTTATTTTGCATTATCGAGTTGTACTCATTGCTTCATCTATTATACACTCGAGTTATTTTTATTTTTCTTGAGCTTCACTGAACCCTCTCGTGTATGCGTGCAGATGGTCTTGTCTTCCTGGAAATTGAGACTTAGTCATGGGCACGGTCAAGGTGCTTTGGCACTTGACCGTGTGAGCTTCATAACCCGTTGAAACACTACTCCCATGGAATTTGCTTCATTAAACACAACACTAGGAGTCAGGGGAGTATTGCTTTGATTGCTTCTCCCACATCTATTTTTGAATGATATATTCTAAGTGAGCTTGCATGAGTACATTGAGGACAATGTACAACTTAAATGTGGGGGGGAGTTTCATAGTGCACACATCTTTTCTATTTTTCTTGATTGCTATATGCTCACATAGCCAATGGCGGTTCACCTTAGTTGCAATGTTTGTATTCTTAAGTCTAGGAGAATTGTTAACATTGAATGTTTTCATGCTCTACTTCTTGCTTGAATTTTTAGGAATTTTTGCCCGATTTACACTTAGTGCACTACTCACTCTTTGAACTCTATTGGAAACTCATGTTTGATGTTAAAGGGACTAGTTAGGTTTACTTCTTTTGCTAAATTAAAAGGAAAAATGAAAATAAGAAACAAAATAGTTTTTTGTTTATTTGTATTTGTTGGGTGGAAAGAGCTATCACCTATGAAGTATGAAGCTACTCTCCAGCCCTATTTAAAGCTGATTAAGCCCCGATTTTGGTATTCTTTTCTCCAACTTTTCCCCAACTTGCGAGAGGGCGTCGGCTAAGATTTCGAGGGGTATTAGCTAAGGTTTTGGAGAGGTTCTACGGCTCTGACATCGTGATTCCATTAGGAAGAAGGTTGGTAGGGGAGCTTCGATCGAGGCGTATCCTATACCGGACGAAGGAATCCTTGGACAACGAGTAGAGGACTTTCCACAAGACCATCGACACGACCATCGAGGGGGTTTCTTTATGGATTCATTGCTTTTACATTCGATTTCTTTGATTGTACTTAGCTCCATGGAGAGCTAAACCCCTAGTGGGTACTTGGGTGATTGTGAACCCTAGGTTGTATTCGCTTCATTGAACTTCTTTATTATGCTTTCAATAAATTGATGTTTATTGTGAGTTCCAACCTTGAATGCTTGATTGTATGAACATCTCCCCTAGAGTGACACTAGGGTTGAGAGTTCTTGTTGGTAACCTTGTGAGTGAGTGACACACCACGAGCGTTAGACAAAGCTAGGTTGGAGAGGGTTGAGAGGGTGAGTCGAGAGGTACAGGAGTGTCCCCTTTCCCCTCCGACGTGATAGATTCTACCTCCATTCCTCGAGTTCTTTGCGGCCATAATAGAGTGAATGGTCTAAGGGATAAACCTCCGCAGGGGCCTAGTTGCGCGTGCAATGGAGTGAAGCGTTGAGATTATCTTAGTATCTAGGTCTTAATTGTGGCTAGGGACCTTCCGCCTGGACGAAAAGGGTTAGGTCTAAATCTAGGAAGAGATTTATCACTTGGAATCCCTAGAGCTCATTGCAACTCTATGCAAGTGCGAGGTGTTGAGATTGTTCGATTTCTCCTCCGGGACATGTATAGAGTTAGGCATAGGTTACCTTAGATTTGGGACTATGTATGTAAGGATTTTCACGACTCACCAATGCATTGATTAGGAAGCATAATAGAGAGTTGTTGCACTTGAAGCGACTATCCTAGGTGAAGCATCATCCGAGTACCCCATCTTTATCGATTGCCTTTCCTCCTCCTTACTTTTGCTCTCTTACTTGTTGCTTTTAATTTCTGAGAATTGAATCATTACCACACTTATCATTGTTGATACTCCACATAGCTAAGAATTGAATTAAGTGTCTTTACTCCCTACTCCCCGTGGTTTCGACCCCGCTCACCCGAGATTATTACTTCGACAAACCCGTGCACTTACAGGATAGACACAAAGGAACCTTGTCACTTTCCTTTATTAATGTTTTAATTGAGTTCCAATCTTGAATGCTTGTTGAATGATGTCTCCTTTAGAGTGACACTAGGGTTGAGAGTCTATATTGGTAACCTTTATGGATGGATGACACGCCATGAGGGTTAGATAAAGCTAGATTGGAGAGGGTAAAGAGGATGAGTCAAGAGGTAGCGGAGCGTCCCCTTTCTCCTTCGATTTGATTTACTCTACCTCCACATTCCAAGAGTTCTTTGCGGTCTTAGTAGAGTGAACAGGCTAAGGAATGACCCTCCGCTGGGGCTTAGTTGCAAAGGCAACAGATTGAAACGTTGAAGTGATTTTAGCATCTAGGGCTTCATTGTGACTAGGGACTTCCCACCAGGACCAAAGGGTTAGGTCTACACATAGGAATAGGGTTTATCACTTGGAATCTCTACAGCGTCTTGCAATTGTACACACTGCGAGGTGTTGAGATTAATCGATTTTTACACTGGGACTTGCACAATCTCAACCCTAGTGTCACTCTAAGGATGTATTCATACAATCAATGCATTCAAGATTGGAACTCAATAAAAACATCAATTAATGGAAGCATAATAAAAAGGTTCAAAGAAACAATTACATCCTAGGGTTCACAATCCAAGTACACACTAGGGGTTTAGCTCTCCATGGAGCTAATTACAATCAATGAAATCGAATGTAAAAACAAAGAATCCATAGAAAACCGCCTTGATGGTCGTGACGATGGTCTTGTGGAGAGTCCTCTACTCGTCTAAGGGTCCCTTTGTCCGGCATAGGATACACCTCGCCGGATCGGTGCCGACGAAAGATCTCCCACTAACCTTCTTCCAAATGGAGCATGATGTCAGAGCCATAGAACTTCTCCCAATCCAAAGCCAATAGCTCTCAAAACCCTAGCCGCAGCCCTCTCTCAAGTTTGGGAAAAGATGGATAAAAGAATCCTGAAATCATTCCTGAAATTAGCCTTAAATAGGGCTGGAATCGGGAATCCACACGCCCATGTGAATATTTCACACGGTCCCCGTGGAATTATCGCACGGGCGTGTGCAATTTCCACACGCCCGTGTGGCTTCTCTAGATAACTCCTTCTTCTGCCGACCGTGAATAGTACCTACTACAGTGTTTTGTTAAGGTGTTCTGCTACAGTATCTGTCAGAAACACTCCCAAACCCATGCTTTTATCGAGGTAACGTAAATAGTTACACGTTTACGTCGTAGATAGCTTTGGTTCTTTAATAAACGGCCGCGTTGGTGGAGATCTTGTTACACATGCACAAGTCGGAATACTTAGAATATGACTGCCTTTGTGCCCCTCCAAATCATTGTGATAGCTTGAATACAAGGAGGTTGGCACACATTCTAGCATCTTGAACCCGACTTATGTCTTCGCGTTTGAACCTTCTCAAAATGTCCTCCAAATGGTGCACTCACGATCTACATTGGCTTCTTTCTATAAGATTCGGCTTCACAACCCTATATGCTTGAAAGTAACATAAATACACACATATTAGCATTAAAACCCGATAAAAGTAATGCTCATCATAAGGAAAAGAACACTTCATATTTTTATCACACAAGAACTTATCAAACTCCCCCACACTTAAGCTTTTACCTCTCCTCAAGCAAAAATTAAAACATTGTATGCATAGATGAAGGAAATATTGGAAGTTCTTGGCCTTAGGTTCACCAAAGCATGCAAAGAGAGCATTCTACAAATAAGGGAGATTTCAACACTAAATACGAAAAATCAATGCTCTAGCTAAAAACTTGAATCAAAAAGGACAACAAACACGAAATCGTGTAAGTGTGTGAACTCACTCAAGTCAACACAAAGTATACTCCTCAAAGTTCTACATATAAGAGACTTATTTATTTACAAAAGGTAACAAAAATTCAAAAAGGGTAGTAGTTTCACACATCCTCTAAGGTAGCCCTTTCCAAAGCGGCCGCTAAGGTGGCTTTCACACTTTCGAGGTGGTAGCTTTCACACATCCCATGGGATAACTCTTTCTCTCATTAGGCATAACTAGTATCTGACTTATGAGAGTAGCTTCATACATCATAGGTGGTAGCTCTTTCCACCCAACAGGCACAACAAAACTATTTTGTTCTTTCTTTTCATTTTTCCATTTTTTTCACAAATAACAAAAGAAATAACAATAATTAGACCCTTTAAAATCGAACATGAGTTTCCAAAAGAGTTTAAAGAGTGAGTAGTGCAACAAGTGTCAATTTGGCAAAAATTCCTACAAATTTAAGCAAAAACTAGAGCATGAAGACATTCAATGTTAAAAATTCTCCTCCTAAACCCAAGAACACAATCATTGCAACTAAGGTGAACAACCATTGGCTATATGAGCATGCATAACAATCAAGACTAATATAAAAGAGATGTGTGCACTATGAAACTCCCCCTCCTCCCACCACACACTTAAGTTGTACATTGTCCCCAATGTACACATGCAAAGCTCACTCATGATGTATATAAATCAAGAATAAATGTTGGAGAAGCAATCGAAACAATACTCCCCTGACTCCTAGTGTTGCATTTGATGGAGCTAATTCATTGTGAGTGGTGTTCCAACAGGTTGTGAAGCACACACGGCCAAGTGCCGAAGCACCTTGGCCACGTCTATGACAAGTTCTCAATTCCCACAATGATAAGGCCATATACACGCATACACGAGGGGGTTCAGTGAAGCTCAATAAAACAAAAACAACTCGAGTATATAAAGGATAGAGAAATGAATACAACTCGAGACAATAAAATGAAAATATAAACTCAGAAGGAAAGTCCTTTCCGAGTATACAATTCCAAAAGAAAATATAAAAAAGTAAAGAAATGAAAAATGAAATCAAGTGTCGGTGCCGCGCTCTGGCTCTTATGCTGCTAATGCTGGTGCTAGGTCAAAGGGTGCCTGTGGAGGTGGTGATGATGATGCTGGAGGGGTCTGAGGGGTCCTCAACCGCAAGACAAATGAAGAGGAGACGTTTCACTCTAGAATCTATTGTAGTGTGTCGAAAACGTGCTATGAACTCTTGTACTTGCTGCAGACTGAACCTCAGCAATCTTTGCTCGGACCTCAGCGACCTCCGTCCGTATCACCCCAACAGCATTCTCAAGCCTCTCAAAGCGACCATGTGCTCGAGATGGTGAAAATATGCATACTGGGGGTGGGTCCCTCCGCCACTGGAGGTGTATCGATTTCCATCTATGTCGGCATCATAACCCTCCTCCTCTGCTATCTTTGGAGCTCAGTAGAACCAAGGCATAAACACCCGTCCGAACCTTGCGGACCACACCCATCAACCTCATCGTCTCTAGGCTCAGGGGAGCAGGTATACTCATCTTCTCAGCCCCGTGAATCGCGTCCAAGAGACCCATACCCAAAACTAATCTCGTAATGTAGGGGCATGAGAAGATCGCTCCCAATCTGGCATACTGCCCCTGATGTCGGATGTACTATGCGATGATATGCCCAGATGAATCAGTATGCGCTGAACCAATGAATACAGGTACAGAAGCTCCTGCCGGCTCAGGACACCAGTGCTATCACCACGGCCATTCACCGACCTGCTCAGAATATCATGTAAATATCGGTATGTAGGTCGGGAAAGGCACGTGGCCTTGGACATCCCCGGCTCATACTGACCCTGACCATACAATGCCCTATAAGCTCTCTGTGGGGTCAAAGCTCCAGGGTCATCTGTCGGTAACTAGGACTACTCCTCAGTGTCGGTAACTGCCTCCTCATATAAGACAAGCCGAACTGAAAATGGAGTAATGCTCATGCTATGGTGATGTCCAAATGCTCTGAACTGAATGGCATCCAAACTGTCAAATCTCACATAAGATCTATCGAACTCGAATGACGATAAGACCTCAAGTGTAAGCTCATGAATGGCTGGCTCCCTAGTCGACAATAATTGCCTCCAACCTCCCACTAAAACGAGATCATCGACCTCATCTGTGAACTCATCTCCCTGTTGTAAATCTCTCAATATGCTCATGTTAAGGAATCGAGTCTGTCCGAAACGAAGTCTCGATAAATGCTCAAAATGCGCCTAGTGTTGGGAATAGCAAATCTCATGCCCTCGGACTCAGGAGATGACTAACACGGACGTTTCTCAGCTTGCTTCTTAGACCAATGTGCCATAAGTTATAAGATTTGAAAGAAAATCGATTAAACCAGTTAATTAAGCAATACTGCAGAAATTCACACAGTCGTGTGGGATTTCCACACGCCCGTGTGGATCCACGGGGCATGAAAAACGCACGACCATGCCTCAAAAATCCAAAAATACACCGTTAGATCGCTTCTAACTTCGTTCTAAACATGCATAATCATTCTAATTGCAAA
>NC_052477.1:19162664-19190443 GCF_009730915.1 Dioscorea cayenensis subsp. rotundata | reverse complement strand
GGAACCAAACAACCCCTTAAGGTGTTTGGATGGTGGAAGTGAAAATCTGAAAAAGATCACTTCACTAGTTCCTTGTGTTTGGTAACACCAAAGTGGGGTTATGATCACCACTTCAAGATGGGGGTGAGGTTACCCCATATTTGTTATATAGGTTATAAATGCATTTAAAATGTAATATTATTTATTAACATATTATAATGTTAATTAATTACTTACAAAACATTATAGTTTTAAAATGATAAATTGGGTTAATTTTAACTCTACAATTATTAATTGAATTAATTTTGTTTTCTTTTCTTATAACCCCAAAGTTAAGGCATGTATAAGACTATATTTTTTTAATTTTTTTTGTTTTTAACAATATGATCTTTAAATTATAATTGCTTTGAAATAATTTTTTTAATTATTTCTTTTTACAATATGATCTTCCAATTATCAATGTTTTATATTTTTGTCACCATTATTTTATATGTTTGTATTAATTTATTTTTTTAAATTTTTTTTACTAAGTACAAGTATTATATCCAGTTTTACAAAATATTATCAAATTATATATATATTTATATATATAAAATGAACTTGCAAAAGGTAATCACAAGAGGAAACTGCCACCCTGTAGATTTTTAAGGAAAAAAAAATCAATCTTAAGTAAATATTATCTATCAAACTTTTTTAACATACCTTTTAATCACAAATTGGAAACAAAAGAACAAATGCCAATAACATTGCAAGTTTGTATAACATGTCAATTCACAACAAATGAACTCATAATCCATACAAGATGTGTACACCATCATATAGTCCAAAAAATAAAATACAAACAGTCAATATTGTTACAAAAAAAAAAATTTACATATTGTAAAACTTGCAATGCATTAAGAATACAACATACAAAATGAAGCTCATTTGGCCGTTAGTGAATTAACATTCGTGAACATACAATAGTAGTAGATAAACCACCAAACTTGCAAGCAGAGCTTCAAAAAATTACATAAACAATACACCAAAATATAGTCAAAATTATAACATTAACAAACCTGCAAAAGATAAACCCCTTGAAGTGACCGAAAATGATAAACTTTGTCTTATGTGGCTCAGGTGACAAGGGTAACAATGTATATTCATTAACATTACCAACTATCCTTATACTGTTTTATTATTGAGAATTCAAAACAAAAAATTGAACACAAACAGGGAGGCTGCAATGGTGGCATATATGTCTCCTTATTGCCATGCCTCATTTGTTAAACACAAAAAAACCACAAATGATAGATAAAACATATCAACAGGTGACAAAAGCCACAATGGGGCACGATATGGCTGCAAAAGGAAAGCGATTAATCATTCATCATTTTGCCCCGCCAATGTACCCAATTTGCTTTTAGGCTTTATTAAGGGACTTGCCTCTATGCATTGTCACAGCTCTTGTACTCATCATCACCATACCAACCTTGCACGCACAGACACACACACACACACACGCGCGCGCGCACAAAAAAGAAGAGAATAAAAGAGCACTTTTAATGAAATGAAATACATATCATAGAGAATAATATGGCATAGATAACATCAGGTAAGTCCATGGGTAGATAAGCATGCCATTAGCTAACATGATGCAACTTGCATGAAAGAAATGCATGAAACAGGATAAAAGTTACTAAGTTAGGGTATGTGGATGGGAATGATGATAACATGTCATGTTGTGCCGTTGATGTAGTCAACATAGTGACATACAAAACGATGCATGCGATGCAAACAATGCATGAAACATAACAAAATAGATAATTAGGTGTCTAACACATCTGATAGTTGAGAATATGCAAAGCCTGCTAATTCACTCCATTCTTGACAGATAATTTTTAATCCATTCCACACAGAGCGCCATTTTCCTTACCATGAACCCCCTAGCTTGACCTTCACGTAATTGAAGATAGTCAAACACATCAATGAGCACGGCCTCATCAAATCCCTCAACCTTTATCGCCTTCGTATATAAGATCTCAGTCCAGTGGGTTGGGATTTTAATTGCATTGGCCATTTCACCCACTATAATAAGGAGGTCACTCATTGATGGACCTTTTTGGCTCCTGTTTAAGCTTTGCAATCTTGGGGTCAATGATGTAGCTGGACTACTAACAACTGGGAGGGCAGAATGGTCATCGCAGTCATCGTCACTAGGTTGTTCTAGTGGAACAGTGTCGCCATTATCGAGGTTGTTATCATCATTTTCAGATCTATCCCCGAACTCAGAAAACATAGATGTCACATAGGAACCCGTTAATCTTTAAGTCTTTATAGTTTTCAATGGGTTTATTAATGTATGGTTGTGCAGCCTGGTGAGACTACATTGTAATATAAATTAGGTTACTTGTTGTGAATAATACCAAATTTATATAACACATTACCTCTACGTATGTGAACACCATAACATGTTCAAGAATGATGGTCTTTGTGGCATCGTCCCACACTGCACCACTCAAGTCTTTCACTTTTTTTTTTATCTCAGCATATCACGCTTTCAATGTTCTATAGTGGTTCTCCACATTCTCAGGATTAAACTCCTTGTTGAACTTAACATTAACAGCAAGTGCAGCATACACAAACGCTGCCCTTTTAAACGACTTATCACATTTAAGTCCTTTTGTAGCTTGATCCACAAGTAATGGGATCAAGAAATTATCGTACTGTCTTCCATCTTTTGTTAGGTGTACCTTGTTTGCTTGTACCAGATTTTGAAGTGCCCTTATCACTAGCACGATTGAGACTAGCCATGATTCTTGAGATTCTAGTGAAAAGAAAAATCACAACATGCTACATTTCATAGACAATAACAAATCATATAAAAAAAATCAAAAGTCAAGTCAGGGTATGTAGGAGATTGACAAAATTCACTATAAAAATAAACATAAAGGACGATCAATACATTCAAAAGAAAGCAAGAAAACCAAATTCCATTTACAAAGCTAGGAAATAACCATCACATATTGACAATTAAAAAAAAAAAAAAATTAACAAACCAGTAAAAATTGCTGAAAAGACAAAGTTCATGGCAAGTAACTAAAGATAATGCATAAAACATTGACAATAAATGATACAAACAATGAAGCCTACAATAAAACAACAATGTACTTGAGTCACATAATATGCACAACATGTTAATTACAATATAGAAACCAATGTGCAATCACAAAGCCATGAAATAATCATCAAATTGCAGTATGCAATTATGATGGACATGTAGACATGTTACCTAAATAAACTAACAACAAATTTAGCAACCACAATAAAAACACAACATAAAAATGTGCTTCGTCCACAATTTAGACACAATAGATAGTTACAATGAAGAAAATGTAGTCATGAATAATGCACAATATGCAACAACAATAAAGAGAACATATATAAATCTAAATAAGCTGGCATAACAAGTATGAAAAACATGACTTCAAACAAAGTCATTGTAACGGTTCCACATGTCATTCGCGATCTTGTCCCTCAACTCCGCCCATTAACTATTTTTCTCACATTGCTTTCACTGTGTTCGGGGCTGCGATGAGGAAAATTGTGAATCCAGCCGCATGTTTTCATCATGCAAAATTCTATCACTTGGGTCAACACTTGTAATATAGTTATGCAGAATACAACACGTGAGGACCAACTTGACCTGTGTCTTAAATGGAAAAAAGGATGAGTTGTTAGAATCTTAAAACAATTTTTGAGTGTTGCAAAAGAACGCTCAACACCGGAGCGCAATATGGAGTGTCGAAGATTGAATAATTCTTTCGGGTTTGTTGGTGGCCTTCTAATGTGTTCTTTTAGATGGTACCTAACGGCTCAGTACGGAGCTATGAAACCATTCATAGTAATGTATCCAGCGTCTACCAAATAGTATTTGCCTACAATTAAAGAAAATATGTTAATTATTATTGGGTTACTAACTACATGGACTATTGCAACTTATCCTACCGTCTATCACTTTCAGCCTTTTAGGCTGTGGTCTCGACAACGCATCTCTTAGAATAGTGAAATAATTGGCGGATCCTTCCCAATCAGCCAACATGTATGTGAATTGCAAATCAGGATCACCACCGCGAGGGCATTTTGGGTTGGCCCTTTTCAACCACAAAACCCTGGTATTTCATTAACAGGGATGGATGCATTAATATGCGTTCCATCTAATAATCCTATGCAGTCCTACATGAAAGAACAATTAATGGGAAATTGACAAAAGCGATTTAAGGATATCATACTAATTTACGTTACCATTTAATAACACACTTACTTTGAACAAAGGGTACCAGTTTGGGTTTGACTCAATTTCAGGATGACATGTACCATTGGGGGAATGAACAAAGTCATCATGGATGGCACAGATTGCTCGAAGGACATTGTTGAAATACCGACTAATTGTTTCACTAGATCGTAAAAACTCAACTCTCATGGTCCTATTTTTGGTGTTGTGCCCAACTACATGTAAAAAAATAGCTAATTGCTCCTCGACTAACACTTGTCGGGTGTCGACAAGTAGATGCTTGTCGCGGAAAATAGAAGCAAGATGCAAGAATGGTCCTATGTCCATCCTAAGATAACTAATGGCATAATCACGTCCACCCCTCAAAATGCGTTCTATGTGCTTTTTCCTGGTTATGTCACGCAGTAGTGATGGTTCTTTACCGACTAATTTTTATGATAAATTTCTTTTTTTTTTCCTATCATCCACACTGGCATCGCATGCATATAGGTAACTGCTAAATCTTTTTAATTATAATTACGTGACAAGCGCTTCCCATTTAAAGAATTCACACACAAATATGAAACAAATTCAATAAGTACAAGTATTCTTATTTTACATGAACTTTAGGATTTTTAATTTTGAATCTTTCCCGAAATGAACATTTAATGTAAAAGACATGATATCAATAATCTGAGCCGAGGGATAGGGGTGACAGCCCTTGTCATCGGCGGGGTCAACAAACCCCCTTTTGCCTCCGTTTCTCCACCCTCAACCACGCCTGCCCCAATCCCCTCTCCCCCTTGAATTCCATCAAAGTTTCCACCCTTTTTCATCTCTTGCCCAGCTGCTCAATCCGTCCGTAATTCTATGGTGTCGTCACATGTGAAAGGTGAAAGGTTTGGTAAGTGTTAAAGATTTATGCAATTGGAAAAAATATTAATGTATAATTAATTTATTAAAAATATAAAAAATATATATGGTTTGGATGGTAATAATATTGATTTTTTTAATATTCCATGACAAAAAGAGAATGGTGGGTGCGACATGTTAATCCCTAAAAATTGATGTTTTTCATAAACTATACTTAATATATATTTTAAAAATTTAATTAATTTTTTTTTTTATAAAAACTTTACAATAAAGTCTTTTATTTCAAATTTGATGATTTGATGTTGAAGGGATTTATTTGAAATTTAAATCATGATGAATAAAATAGCATCATGTAATGGTGGAAATTTTACATAACCTTTATTGTGTTTATCGGAATAGCGTTTATGAAAGAATAACTCATAGTTTGTTTATAAATTTGCAAATAGTAAAGTCCACCTTATTTTAAATTTCAAAGGATTAAATTGTACTCCTCGCAACTCCCCGCATTTGGACTTAATTATATTTATTTATATAATAATCTATGCAAATTAGCTTTATTATATTATGAACTTTTACAATATCTTTGTACTAGGTATTCTCACATAAATCAGTACAATTTGGAAACCTCCAAAGAAATGCGGAAGATTATTTATAATGATATATATTTTTTATTATTTGTTTTTTACTTTAGGTATTCTTACTAAAGGAGTTGTTAAGGGACTTTATAATTAATCCGGGGAGAGAAAAAAAAAATGAATTTTTAAGTATCAAAGTTTACATCATGGTTTTACTTTTATTCGTTTAATTTAAATTTTATTGACGTATAAAAAGTGATTTATTTAGTGCATCATTTAATGCTAAACTTATTTTTAAAAATTATAATAAAAATTAATTTTTAAATGATTATGTTTACACATTTAATAAAAATAAAAATTTTTAAAAAAATATTTTTACACATTCAATTATTTAGTTAAAGCAAAAAAATAATTTTTTTAGAAGTAATTTAATAACTTCTCTAATTAACTACTAAAAATACCTCCATTTCACACACGGAGAGGTAAATTGAAAAAAATAAAATAATTAATAGATTTTTATAATTTTTTTATAATTTATTTATATATAAATTTATAATTTCGTTTATAAAAATTAGAGAAGTAAAAAACCTATATTAATATATTTTTAATTTAGTTTATTATAAATAGATTTTTTAGTAGGTTATAATTACATATTTTAAAAATAAAAATAAAAAAACCTATATATATATATAGAGAGAGAGAGAGAGAGAGAGAAGTAAAAGGGAGAGAGGACGTCCCCCTGCTACCCTTCTCTCTCCCTCCTCTCGACAATCCACTAGAGGGACGTCCCCTGCCACCCTTCTCTCTCCCTCCGCCCCTAAAAACTCAAACTCCACTCATATCTATAAAATCCCCCCACCCCATCTCTCCTTTTTGCATTTCTTATCCCTTCTCCCCCATCTCTCCTTTTTTCTCTAGTTTGCCAAAAATGGCTATACCATTCAAAGATTTCGGAGACAGAAAATTTCCATTCCTCGTTTTCGGCAGTTGCATTATCCTGGCACTGTTATACGTTGCTATTAACTACAGGATTCCTCTAGTGATAGTGGAAATCATTCTCTATGGTGTAGGTATTTGTGAGCTTGTGTGGTTTTCAGTCTCGTTGTGTACATGGTTTATAAGTATTTTGGTTTTGAGATTATTGGAATGACGCCCTTGGTGGCTGGTGGAGGACAGAACACCGGACAGACTAACATAGACAGAGTCCAGGAGGTTGCTATTGACCTGAACACCGAGGGGGCTGGTGGAGGACGGAACACCACACAGGTAAATTGAAAAATAAAATAATTAATAGATTTTTATAATTTTTATAATTTATTTATATATTAATTTATAATTTAGTTTATAAAAATCAGAGAAGTAAAAAACCTATATTAATATATTTTAATTTAGTTTATTATTAATAGATTTTTTAGTAGGTTATAATTTTGTATTTTAAAAATAAAAATAAAAAACCTATATATATATATATATATAGAGAGAGAGAGAAGTAAAAGAGAGAGAGGACGTCCCCTTGCAACCACGTCCACCACGTCCCCTGCTACCGTTCTCTCTCCCTCCGCCCTAAAACTCAAACTCCACTCATATCTATAAAATCCCCCCACCCCATCTCTCCTTCTTGCATTTCTTCTCCATTCTCCCCCATCTCTCCTTTTTTTCTCTAGTTTGCCAAAAATGGCTATACCATTCAAAGATTTCAGAGACAGAAAATTTCCATTCCTCGTTTTCGGCAGTTGCATTATCCAGGCACTGTTATACGTTGCTATTAACAACAAGATTCCTCTAGTGATAGTGGAACTCATTCTCTATGGTGTAGGTATTTGTGAGCTTGTGTGGTTTTCAGTCTCGGTTGTGTACATGGTTTATAAGTATTTTGGTTTTGAAATTATTGGAATGACGCCCTTGGTGGCTGGTGGAGGACAGAACACCGGACAGACTGACAGAGACAGAGTCCAGGAGGTTGCTGTTGACCTGAACATCGAGGGGGATGGTGGAGGACGGAACACCACACAGGTAAATTGAAAAATAAAATAATTAATAGATTTTTATAATTTTTATAATTTATTTATATATTAATTTATAATTTAGTTTATAAAAATTAGAGAAGTTAAAAACCTATATTAATATATTTTAATTTAGTTTATTATTAATAGATTTTTTAGTAGGTTATAATTTTGTATTTTAAAAATAAAAATAAAAAACCTATACATATATATATATATATAGAGAAGTAAAGGGAGAGAGGACGCCCCACGCAACCACGCCCACCACGTCCCCCTCGCTACCCTTCTCTCTCTCCCTCCGTCATGACACTCCACTAGAGGGACGTCGCCACCCATTCTCTCTACCTCCCACCTAAAACTCAAACCGCACTCATATCTATAAAATCCCTCACCCCATATCTCCTTCTTGCATTTCTTCTCCCTTCTCCCCCATCTCTCCTTTTTTTCTCTAGTTTGCCAAAAATGGCTATACCATTCAAAGATTTCGCAGATGCAAAATTTCCATTCCTCGTTTTGCAGCTGCATTATCCTGCCCTTATACGCTGCTATTAACTTCGTGATTCCTCTAGTGATAGTGGAAATCATTCTCTATGGTGTAGGTATTTGTGAGCTTGTGTGTTTTCGATCTCAGTTGTTTACATGGTTTTATAAGTATTTTGGTTTTTGAGATTATTGAATGACGCCGTTGGTGGTCGGTGGAGGACGTAGCGACCGACGGGGACCGATGCAGACGCAGTCCGAGAGGTTGATGTTGACCGAACACCGAGTGGTCGTGGAGACGTGAACACCACACGAGCCATTAGAGATAGTTGAATGACGCCGCTGCTTATTAACTTCTGATTCCTCTAGTGATAGTGGGAAATCATTCTCTATGAGTGTAGGTATTTGTGAGCTTGTGTGGTTTTCAGTCCTCGATTTGCAGTACATGGTTTATAAGCATTTTGGTTTTGAGATTATTGGAATGAGCGCCCTTGGTGGTCAGTGGAGAGAACGCTAATTCTGATGACAGATGCGCAGATGGAGGTGATGGTTGCCGCTGACCAACACCGAGGTGAGTGGAGGACTGAATACCACAGTGTAAAATTGAAAAATAAAAATAATTAATAGATTTTTATAATTTTTATAATTTATTTATATATTAATTTATAATTTAGTTTATAAAAATGTAGAAGTAAAAACCTATATTAATATATTTTTAATTTAGTTTATTATTAATAGATTTTTAGTAGGTTATAATTTAGTATTTTAAAAAATAAAAATAAAAACTTATATATATATATATAGAGAGTAAAAGGGAGAGAGGAAGTCCACTGCACTGCAGTCCACCACGCCCCCACGCTGCCTCTCTCTCCCTCCGCCCTGACACTCCACTAGAGGACGTCCCCTGCCACCCTTCTCTCTACCTCCGCCCTAAAACTCAAACTCCACTCATATCTATAAAATCCCCCACCCCATCTCTCCTTCTTGAATTTCTTCTCCCTTCTCCCCATCTCTCCTCTCTAGTTTGCCAAAAATGGCTATACCATTCAAATGATTTCGGAGACGTAAAAATTTCCATTCCTTGCTGCGATTGCATTATCCCGGCACTATTATATCGCTGGCTATTAACTACGTGGATTCTCTAGTGATAGTGGAAATCATTCTCTATGGTGTAGGTATTTGTGAGCTTGTGTGGTTTTTCGGTCCCCTGCTGTGTACATGGTTTATAAGTATTTTGGTTTTGAAATTATTGGAATGACGCCCTTTGGTGGTCGGTGGAGGATGTAACACCGACAGATCGACAGAGACGAGAGTCCGGGGAGGTTCGTTTGTTGACTGACAATCACGGGCTGGTGGAGGACGTAACACCATCACGTAAATTGAAAAATAAAAATAATTAATAGATTTTTATAATTTTTCATAATTTATTTATATATTAATTTATAATTTAGTTTATAAAAATCGTAGAAGTAAAAACCTATATTAATATATTTTTAATTTAGTTTATTATTAATAGATTTTTAGTAGGTTATACTTTCGTATTTTTAAAAATAAAAATAAAAAAACCTCTATATATATATGAGAAAGAGAAGCAAAAGAGAGAGAGGACGTCCCCCTTGCAACCACGCCCACCACGCCCCCTCCTAGCTCTCTCTCCCTCCGCCCCTAAAACTCAAACTCCACTCATATCTATAAAATCCCCCCACCCCATCTCTCCTTCTTGCATTTCTTCTCCCTTCTCCCCCATCTCTCCTTTTTTCTCTAGTTTGCCAAAAATGGCTATACCATTCAAAGATTTCGGAGACGTAAAAATTTCCATTCCTCGTTTTGGCGCTGCATTATCCTCGATAATCGTTATATCGCTGCTATTAACAACAAGATTCCTCTAGTGATAGTGGAAACTCATTCTCTATGGTGTAGGTGTTTGTGAGCTTGTGTGGTTTTCGGTCCCCGATTGTGTACATGGTTTATAAGTATTTTGGTTTTTGAGATTATTGAACGACGCCTGGTGGTCGTGGAGGATGTAACACCCGACGGACCCGAGTGAGAGCAGAGTCCGTAGAGGTTGCCTTGACCTCGAACATCGAGGGGCCGGTGGAGGACGGAACACCACACAGGTAAATTGAAAAATAAAATAATTAATAGATTTTTATAATTTTTATAATTTATTTATATATTAATTTATAATTTAGTTTATAAAAATCTAGCGAAGTACAAAAACCTATATTAATATATATTTTAATTTTAGTTTATTATTAATAGATTTTTAGTAGGTTATAATTTCGTATTTTAAAAATAAAAATAAAAACCTCTATATATATATATAGAGATAGAGTATAGAGAGAGAGAGAGAACGGCCCCTCGCAACCACGCCCACCACGTCCCCGCTACCTTCCTTCTCTCCCTCCTCCGCTGACACTCCACTGGAGGACGCCCCCTGCCACCATTCTCTAC
Organism: Dioscorea cayenensis subsp. rotundata; assembly: GCF_009730915.1. Taxonomy (NCBI): domain Eukaryota; kingdom Viridiplantae; phylum Streptophyta; class Magnoliopsida; order Dioscoreales; family Dioscoreaceae; genus Dioscorea; species Dioscorea cayenensis. Next base: position 19,179,827 of record NC_052477.1, on the reverse strand, counting down.
CTCGCCCCTAAAAACTCAAACTCCACTCCATATCTATAAAATCCCTCACCCCATCTCTCCTCTTCTGCATTTCTTCTCCCTTCTCCCCATCTCCTTTTTCTCTAGTTTGCCAAAATGGCTATACCATTCAAAGATTTCGGAGCGTAAAAATTTCCATTCCTCGCTCGCAGCTTGCATTATCCCACAGCCCCCGTTATACGCTGTTATTAATTACGTGATTCCTCTAGTGATAGTGGAAATCATTCTGTGGTGTAGGTATTTGTGAGCTTGTGTGGTTTTCGCCTCGCTTGTTTACATGGTTTATAAGTATTTTGGTTTTGAGATTATTGGAATGACGCCTGGTGGTCAGTGAGGATGCAACAATTTTGACGAAACGCAGACAGAAGAGTCATGTGAGGTTAGCTGTCACCCAAATGATCTGAGGGTCGGAGGACTAACACCATATTGTGTAAATTGAAAAATAAAATAATTGAAATAGATTTTTATAATTTTTATAATTTATTTATATAATAATTTATAATTTAGTTTATAAAAATCGTATAAAACCTATATTAATATATTTTTAATTTAGTTTATTATTAATAGATTTTAGTAGGTTATAATTTCGATTTTTAAAAATAAAAATAAAAACCTATATATATATATATGCATAGAGGAGAGAGAGAGAGAGAAGTAAAGAGAGAGAGGACGCCGCAACCACGCCCACCACGCCCCTCGCTACCCTTCTCTCTCCTCCGCCCCTAAAACTCAAACTCCACTCATATCTATAAAATCCCCCACCCCATCTCTCCTTTCTTGCATTTCTTCTCCTTCTCCCCATCTCCTCTCTAGTTTGCCACAAAATGGCTATACCATTCAAAGATTTCGAGACGTAAAAATTTCCATTCCTCGCTTTCGCAGCTGTATTATCTCGGCAATCAAGTATACATGCCGTTGTTAACCATGTGATTCTCTAGTGATAGTGGAAATCATTCTCTATGGTGTAGGTATTTGTGAGCTTGTGTGGTTTTCAGTCGCTAGTGTACATGGTTTATGGGGTATTTTGGTTTTGAGATTATCGAATGACGCCTTGGTGGCCGGTGGAGGACGTAAAACCGATGACAGCTGATGTGAGATGCAGTCCGGGGAGGTTACCGTGACCCAACACCGAGGGGCTGGTGGAGGACTCAACACCACACGTGCCTGACATGCAGACGGAGTCCGTGAGGTCATGATTGACCAACACCGAGGGATTCGTGGGAAAACGGACACCACGTCACCGGCTGGTAGACTGAGTCCAGTGGAGGCTGTTGTTACACTCGAACACCGATGGGGGCCTGGGTGAGGACGCAAACACCACACAGTGCGCATGCAGACTCCGGCCCAGTAGTTGTTGTCGACTCGAACACCGAGGTGGTCGGTGGGAACTCAACACCACCACAGCCGGCAGCAGACGATTCCGTGAGGTTGATGTTGACCAACACCGAGGCCGGTGGAGAACCGAACACCACACATGCCGGCTGCAGACAGAGTCCGTGAGGTCGCAAGCTGACCTAACACCGAGGTGGCAGTGGAGGACTAACACCACATAGGCCGGCTCGTGAGACGGTGTCCGTGAGTCTGTCATGGACCTCAACACCGAGGGGGTCGTGGAGGATGGAACAAACACAGCCGGCATGCAGACGGAGTCCGTGAGGTTACCGCTGACTCAACACCGAGGGGGTTGGTGGAGAATCGAACACCACACAGCCGACTGTGAGATGTAGTCCGTGAGGTTGTCGTTGGACTTGAATACCGATGGGGCCGGTGAAGGATCGGAACACCACACGTGCAACGAGACGGAGTCCAGGAGGTTGTTGTTGACCTGAACACCGAGGGGTTCATGGAAAACTGGACACCACGCAATCCGACCGGCTGCAGATCGGAGTCCAGGAGGTTGCGTTGACTTGAACACCAAGGCCGTGGAGGACCCAAACACCACACAGGCAGACAGAGACTCAGTCCAGGAAGTTGTTGTTGACCTGAACACCGAGGTGGCTGGTGGAGAACTGAACACCACACAGTAGTGTGCAGAGACGGAGTCCGTGAGGTTGCCGCTGACCAACAACTCGATGGGGCTGAGCGGAGGACTAACACCACACAAAGCCGCCAGACGTGAGTCTAGGAGGTTGATGTTATCCCAACACCGAGGCTAGTGGAGAATTGAACACCACTGTGGTGAAAGCTAGAGAGGCTAACCGGCAGTGAGCGGGTGACGTCACGGTCAAAAGAAGGACTGCCCGACGGGCAGTATGTCGCAGGTGGAGAGAGAACAATGTCCGTAGCCGCGTAGCTTTCAGTAGGTTTGATTACTTATTACTACGATTTCATTGTTTCAATAAATTTTCTAGTAATGTATGAAATGAGTGAATGGGATTGATCTTTGAATCTGAAATTCCAACTTGAATTTCTGCTTTTTCATCATCGAATTTAGCAATAGGTTGCATCTCATTCATTACACCCCTATGGATTTGAAATGAATCAAAAAGCTCCCTCCAATGTATGTCCAAAGCCTTGTCCTATACCGTCTTTCGTAAACATAAATCACAGTGCCGCTATGTCAGCATTCACAACTATATCCTCGATGTAAACTAAATGCATTTTTCAAGTCCTCCGTTTAGATCACACTCTACTCATCATTTTTGGATATGTCACCATACATAAAGACTTACATAAAGGGGACTGCACTGTATTCTTATTTGAATTTCTAATCTTTTACAAAAGAACATGGAAATCAAACTAAAACATTTCATGCTCCACCACCAGCTGATTTTTGGCTATATTTCCAAAGTTAATGCCCCGAATGAATTTCGATGCCCATCCGACAATCAATGTGGTAAAAAGGTAAGTCATCCGGATCTCATTTCAGTCAAAATGATGAGCATCACTTAACCATGTCATCTATGTATTCAAGTTATGAAAAATCATGCTTCAACACAATGCATATTCTAACCTCCGGAACAAGAATCTGAATGAGGTGAAATATTATCTCAAGTTGTTGCAGTTCTTTCGTATGCTTACTCAATGTTTATCACTGGCAAACTATCCTGTCAGGTTACCATTCATTGTGTTTGTAATAATCTGAAGAAAGAGTGGGTCTGCTAAGATGATCTGAAGGCATACCACTATTAAGGTTAGGATTCTAAGAATATGATCACAAAGAATTAGTTTGGAAAATGAACTACATCCTTGCAATGCGTAGATTGCAAGCAAACCTGAAGGTTTCTCTGCTCCATCTCTCTCCCAAAAATGACACTACCACAACACAGCTTCATTCCTTTTCCCAAACACCCAATCCACAACCTCCCGAATCGCATCCACTTCTTTCCATCCTCTCCCCATCCACACCTTCTTCCAAAACTTAGTCTTGAAAAACGGCAACCAACCTGAATACATCCATCCTTATCTAATCAAATCCTCTTCCTCTCCCTTTCCCTTGTTACCCATCCTGCTTCTCCACTCCAAACTTCATTTACCAAACTTTCACCTAAGACCTCACCATCTACTCCTTCAACGATCTCAGCCCTGCCTCAATCAAAAGACAAAAAGACCCTGACATGAGAACCATCGCCTCAAAATCAAAATAATAATTACTTTTGTAAAATATTAAACCCTCGTGATCGCCTTCCAAAATTCCTTGGCATGAGAAAACAAGAAAAACATGCTCTACTTCTTTTCTACTTTTCTAATATATTATTTGAGATCCCTCGAGCTTTATCAAAAACAAGAAAACATGCTCTACTTCTTGTCTACCACTTAAAACGTCACCATGCATGGATCCATGCTAACAAACAAAGCATCAATAATAAGAATGCATGCTTCTCATTTATTTTTATTTATCATACGTATACATACGTCAACTCTCATCTCATAGTACTTATGCATGCATAAAAAGGCAACATATATAGTAGATTATACTGATGGTGTCATTTATGCAACGAGCTGAGTTCAATTTTGATTGCTCTCCTGATTACTGAAATTGTTGCTAGTGTGATTATTATCTTTGTCATCATTTGTCAGGCACACAACCCGAAAGTGATCAGCAGTGGACAAATTCTTCAAGACCTTTAGGGAGTTTGAATCGTCCATTTGTAACAAAAATTTTTATTGCGATGTTAAAGATGCATTACAACTCGATCATCCTCTCAGAAAAAAAACATTCATATTCAAGCAGTTTGATGAATCTGTTCATTTGACAAAAGACAGCAGCTTTCCTTTGCAGAGTTTTGTGATGCCTGGTATCATATTAGCTGCTCTCAAAACCGAATATTCGAAATACTCCTTCGTCATTCTGATACTTGTTCTTATCATCACCTGCGTAAGGGAGCAAGTTATATTTCGGGTTCCAGCCCACGCTATTCATAGGAGATTTTGCATGCAATCTGGATGAGCTGCTCGATCGGGTCCGCATCATTGGTACTTTCAACTAAGGTGTCTTCACTCACCGACGCAAGATACTCTCTAGTGTAATTAAAGCTCACTGTTCTAATAGGCCATTCGAATTTTGTGAATGTCCGGACACACGAGATCTCCTTTTATATCCCAAAGGGCTCGACCGGAGAATCAACACTCGCCGACAGCAAAATATCTTCTAGTGGGATCCATAGCAATACAGAGCAACCCAATCCATAGTATAGTTAGTTCATCCTCCTTGTTTCCAACAGCCAAGTGTGTCCCATCTGGGTTGTATGTGATATTGATGTTAACTCCACTACGCTCAGCTTGTTGAGACCACCTTCCAAGACGACCAGTGCCTTGTCCCCAGCCGCAGCTGATTCCATCACACTTTTCAATTCGATATCTTTAACTTTTCCATGGCCATGGGGGATCAATGGAACCGAAGCGAGCTTTGTACCTTCTTCTTGTGGCCTTGATACTCTCTTGAGACGAGATTCTTGAAATTTATAGGCTTCTCCTCCATTCTTCCTTCTGCGGGGGTATATAGAGCAGCACATGATGAGATATTAACAAAAACCAATAGATCAGATCAGAGCGGAGCGGTGGAAGAGGTTCTATCCCTCATGATCATCGCTGCCCTCGAAGCCCCTTATTCTTTATTGCAATGAAAGCAATGAATATTCAGAACTAGGGAATTAAGAAACAATTTATGAAAGAAGCCCGTTCTCTTCTATTCAGCTATGTCTCATCCTAATATATAGACAAAATACAATGTAAACAATTTTTATACGACTTAGCCAAACAGAGACTAACTATTGGTTATCAAATAAAAACAAAGGCTAACAAACACTATACAACTAATACAAGGAATGCTTTTATAGCTAGAATTTCTATTCTAATACTCCCCCTCAAGATGGATTGTAAAGATCTTTTACAGTCATCTTGGATAAGAGTCTGGAAAGAATAGGGGATGACAAAGCCTTGGTAAAAGCATCCGCTAGTTGTTGATGAGAAGCAATAGGAAGAAGCTTGAGGGATTTTTCTTTGATCTTGTCACGAACAAAGTGACAATCGAGCTCAATATGTTTAATGCATTCATGAAATGTAGGATTGGAAGCGATGTGCATGGCCGCTTGATTATCGCAATATATCACAGCTGGGACTGGAATGAACATCCATAGGAAATTCTCGAAGCAATTGTTGAAGCCATGTGAGTTCACTAGCAGTAACTGCTAAAGCTCTATACTCTGCCTCAGCAGATGATTGAGATACAGTGGTTTGCTTTTTAGATTTCCATGAGACCAAAGAACCTCCAAGAAAAATGCAAATTAAAACCCAGTAATGGATCTTCTAGTATCAGGACAAGTGCCCCAATCTGAATCAGAGAAGGCTTGAATTTGTAGAAGAATAGAAGAAGATGCCTTAGAGGGAAAAAATAAACCTTGACCATGCTTTCCCTTCAAATACCGTAGTAAATGATGGGCAGCTTGCAAATGAGCTGTTCGGGGTTGAGAAAGAAATTGACTGAGGCAATGGACATCAAAAGTGATGTCCGGCCTAGAAAGAGTAAGATAGAGTAATCGCCAATAAGTCTTCGATATAGAGTAGGATCATCTAGCAATGTACCATCAGATGCACTAAGCTTGAGACGTGGATCAATCGGAGTGAATGTTGGTTTGGAAGCAAGGTAACCAACATCATCAAGGAGTTGTAAAGTATAATGACATTGAGACAAAAAAAAAGTCCTTCAGAAGACCTAGCAATTTCCAGCCCAAGAAAATAACGAAGATCACCGAGATCCTTTAATTTGAACCGCGAATGAAGAAATTTCTGAAGGTTGCGAATAGCTTCCATATTAGGTCCAGTAATGATGATGCCATCTACGTAAACTAGTAGAGCAACGTAGGAGTCACCGGTCCCTTTTGTAAACAATGAATAATCTGCCATTGATTGAGTGAAACCAAATTGAATCAAGGAGTCGAAAAATTTTTATGCATTAATCGAGCGCAGTGAAGCTTTGGCTGAAAACCATATATGAATTTGTGTAATTTGCAAACAAGTTTTTCCGTCTGACCTTGAATAGTCGAAGGAACTGTGTAGCCAAAAGGAAGACCCATATATACTTTTTCAAAAAGATCACCATTTAGAAAAGCATTGTTAACATCCATTTGAAGCAAATGCCATTGATGAAGAGCAGCAAGAGAAAGTAAAACTTTGATAGTAACAAGTTTGGCGACAGGGGAAAATATATCAAAGAAATCCAAGCCCTCTTGTTGTGTATACCCTTAGCAACTAGCCTAGCTTTATGTCTTGCAATGCTTCCATCTGAATTAAACTTTAATTTATAAATCCACTTACACCCGATTGAGTGCTTTCCTTTAGGAAGAGGTGTGATAGTCCAAATGTTGTTGGATTCCATAGCATTGAGTTCCTCTTTGCATTGCTACCCTCCATTCGAGGGTAATTAACTGGTTGATGATAATATTAAGGTTCATATTGAGAAGAGACAGACAGAATAAACTTCTTGTAAGGAGTAGAGAGATGATCATAAGTCAACACATTTTGCAAGGGATATGTAACTGAAGTAGAACCTTGTGAAGAAGATGATGAGATATCACAGTGAAAATCTCTAAGGTAAGATGGAGGTTGATGATGTCGAGACGAACGACGAAGAGTAGGTTGATCAGTAGTGGAAAGTGAATCATGAACCCTAGTAGAAGTGGGTGGATGTATTACTGAATCATCATGCTCAAAAATATTGTCATTAGAATTTGAAGGAGTGCTGGAGACAAGGCATGGAAGAACAAGGTCAGGAAAAGGATCAATGAGTGTTTCTGAATTGTGGACACTATGGAAAGGAAAAAGCTTCTTCATAAAAATAACATCTCGGAAACAAAGACTTGTTTAGTTTTAATGTCATAAAGTTTATAACCCTTGATACAGGGTGGGTAGCCAAGGAAAATGCATGTTCGAGCCCTAGGTTCAAACTTTGTCCGGTGAGCGAGATAATGTAGATGCAAAAGCCAAACACCCAAAGACACGAAAAAGTAGAATAATCAATGTGCCTTTTGAAAAAGAATCTCAAAAAGGTGTGCTATGTTGTAAAAGAGGTGTAGGTGTTCCGTTGATAAGAAAGGCAGCAGTAAGAACACACTCAGACCAAAAATTTCAAAGGAATATGAGATTGGAAAAAAAGCGCTCTTGCAACATTCAATAAATGTTGATGTTTTCGCTCAACCACAGCGTTTTGTTCAGGTCTCTCAACACATGAAAATTGGTGTAAAATACCTTTTATTTGCAAAAATATTCGATCAATGCCAACTCAGGTGCATTATCAGATCGAAACACCTTAATAACAATCTTAAATTGAGTCTCAATCATACTGAAAACTGAGGTATAATGTGGGACACATCTGACTTGTGCTTAAGTATATACACCCATGTAAAACAAGAATAATCATCAACCAAGGTGAGGAAAAATCTGAAACCATTATAAGATAGTTCATGGAAAGGTCCCCAAATGTTTGCATGTACAAGATCAAAAGGATGAACAGACATATGATTATGACAATCAAAAGAAAGTCTACGTTGCTTGGCAAGAGGACAAACAGTACACGGAGATTGTTTACTTGAAGATACATCACAAGATAATTGCTCCATTAATTTTTGCATTCGAGGGAACGAAACATGGCCAAGCCTATTATGCCATAATTGAGTAGACACATTATGGGCATAACATTGTTTGGTAGTAACACCAAGGACATCCAAAACATATAGACCTTCATAGTTGTTACCCTTGCCAATCAACATCTGCTTGCTGTGATCCTGAATAACAAAGTGATTAGAAGAAAACTCAACTGCAACATCAGTTCATGAGGTCATTACACTGACAGAAAATCAGGTTGAAAGTGAATGATGGCACAAATAGAACATCCTTCAAAATGAGATTGTGAAGTATACGAATGTCACTAGCAAGTGTAACCGCCACTCGAACATAATTGGGCAAAGTTATATAGGTTAATGCAATTTTATGTAATGAAGTAAAAAGTAGAAGCTATGACGCATATATGATGAGTCGCCCCGAATCAATGATCCAAAAAAGCGAGAAGAAGTAAAATGCCGATTAGAGTATGTATATGGACAAGTACCTGTGGTTGTCATAGCAATAGTAGAAATAGATGGATCAATATCTGTTTTTATGAGTAGCAATCAGGGTGATCAGATAGAAGATTCATAAGTTGTTGGTACTGTGTGGAACTAAGACTGTGGAGAAATGGATTAGATGGAAGATTGCCAGAATTTTCAGCTACTCCCCTGATTTGGCAACAACATTCACCGTAGCTTGAGAAGAAGAACCAGAATTTGAATTCAGTGATCTTGGGACGAAACCCCGGTGGATAGCCATGTAGTTTGTAACATTTCTCAATAGTGTGGCCTTGAATTTTGCAATAGATGCAGAAAGGCAGAAATGCCAATCTCTTCTTTGGGGCCTATTAATGCTTTTGGTATATTGCCCCCTTGAAGCATCAACAACATTGCCATTGATAGCAAATGCCATAGAATTCATCCCGTCATTGCCTTTTTCAATATTCAGACCTCCAAGTTTCCTCTGTTGTTCTTCTTGAAGAATAATTGAGAACACACGATTGATAGGTGGTAAATGATTAGCTAATAATATTTGACTTCGGGCCTGTGTGTATGAGTTATTCAATCCCATAAGAAAGGTCATGGTATATTCATTTTGATAATGGTCTCCTAGATTCTTAACTCCATCACGAGTTGCACGATTATATGAAACCACTCCTTAAGATTCCGCCAGATCTCTAAGGTTGTTTCTGCATATATTAGGTCTGGTCGCAATGTCTTTGGATACAAAATTAAGGATCCAGGATATAACCATGTCATTGCATCTAATCCATGAATTGTGAAGATCAGTACACTGTAGTTGATTTTTTTCAATCGATCCAATCGATAAAGAACAACTTGTTTTTTTCACGAGAGACCTTTCAACATTGCTCTCGATCCAAGAGGCGTAGTTCTCTCCGGTGAGGATTTGGGTAACGAGAATAGCTCCAGGATTGTCGAATGATGGATATAATATGCATTAGAAGGATTCCGAGTGGAGAGTAGTTTGGAAGTATCATCCTCAATTGATGGCTTAGCCATAGAAAGAACAGAAATTAATATTTTACTAGTATGAATACACTTCAGTCAATCGACGAAAGCCAATTGCTCGAAGGATCAAACAATGGAGAAGATGAAGGAAGAGAATATGAAAGATTGAACCTCGGCGGAAGGTTTATAGCTTTGATACCATATTGCAATGAAAGCAATGAATATTCAGAACTAGGAATTGAGAAGCAATTTATGAAAGAAGCTCGTTCTCTTCATTCAGCTATGTCTGTCCAATATATAGACAAAATACAATAGAAACAATTTCTATACATGCTCACCAAACAGAGACTAACTATTGGTTATCAAATAAAACAAAGGCTAACAAACACTATACAACTAATACAAGCAATGCTTTACAGCTAGAATTTCTATTCTAATATTCTTCTCTCCTGATTTTTTTTCCTTCTTCATTCTTTATTTTTTTCAAATCTTCTCTTTTTTTTATCTTACTTCATCTACGTCTTCTCTTTCTTTTTTTCAGTTGGCAAAGATTATGGTGATGACGTCATCCTCGACAAGCAGCGAGCCACAGTAGCGAACAGTAGCAGCGTCGAACGACATGCTTGGCGGCATTATTTCAGCCATCATACATGCCGTGGCGATGAACAATGGCAACGGCAACGAGCGGCGACAACGGCATGCTTGGCGGCATTATCTCAACCATCAAGAATGCTGAGGCGATGAACAATGGCAACGGTGACAACGACATGCTTGGTGGCATTATCTCAGCCATCAAGCATGCCGCGGCGATGAACAATGGCAACGACGACAAGCGGCTTCTTCCTTTATATATATATATTTATAGCAAGAGAGAGCAAACCTTTTATTTTCCCTTTTTTTTAATATTTTTTTTTTCTCAGTCCTTCTTCCCCCACCTTTGCTAGTCCCTCCTCTCTTTAAAAGAAAAAAAAACTTGAACTTATCCTCTCCACCCAAATCCCCAGTCAAATCCCTATCAAATCACACCTTCCGTAGACTCAATCAGGATAAGATAAGACCAAATGTAAAATTCAAATTTAAAAAATTCAAATTTAATTATAAATTAAATTTTTGAAATAAAAATTAAATTTTTGAAATTTAATTTAAAAATTCAATTTGCCTCAAGATACGTGTTTGGGGTACTTCGAGATTCACACTTTCTCAGGTTGCATCGAGATATGTTTTCAGACTATATGAAATTTAGGATTGCCTTCGGGATGTGTGTTCGGGCTATCCTAAGATTTGAGATTGCCTCGAGATAGGTGTTCTCAGGGGTAATCTTGTAATTTCCCTTTATGCCTCGAGATAAATTCTTAGGTCCAATTTTGTAATTTGCACTTTGCCTCGAGATATGTTCTCAGGGGTAATCTTGTAAATTTTGCATTTATGCCTCGAGATATGTTCTCAAGGGCAATTTTGTAATTTTTATTTTTTTGCCTCGAGATATGTTCTCAAGAGGAATTTTGTAATTTTGCATTATGCCCCAAGATATGTTCTGAAGGGCAATTTTGTAATTTGCATTTTGTATTTACCTTGGAATTTGCATTCTAGTCCAAGACAAACAGGTCAGGAACTCGTGAGCGAAATGTGAGTTTTTCACCGCTGAGAGACGTTAGACACGAGGTTTGAATCACAGCCTACCACATGACATCAGGTGATAGCTATATAGTGCAAGCAGGTTTGGTTTTGTCAACAGTTGTCTGGAGCCCTAGGTAGTCCCTGCTAGGGACACAGCACTCTTCGACCTCACAGACACCATCACTGCTCTTCATCCTTCCTCAGATCTACTCATCTAGTCCAATGGAATATCTATGAATCACATCTGTTCTGTCTCTCTGTTTTCAGCTTCATGCTCTTTCTTCCCCATCTTTAGCTCGCCCCAACCGCTACTCACCCGATGAACCCCGGAGTAAGTTGAACGGTTAGGGCGGAAGCCAAGAAGAGTTAGGGAGAAGAGAGCATGAGAACTAGAAACAAGAGAGACAAGAAACCAAAGATGTATTCACAAAAGGGGACTCTTTATTTATTCCATTGGACTTAGATGGTGGATACAAGGGAAGGGATGAGACCTTAAGGATGTGTGGGTGTCTTGTGTGTAAGTCCCAAGGATGTGTATGTGTGTCCCTCCCTTTACAAACTAAGGGGCCTTTATATAGGCTCCAAGACCCAACTATTTGTGACAAAACACATACCAAACTTAACTATAGCTTATAAGACACATACCTAATTGTCATGTAGTAAACATGACACTTACCAAACCCATTAATTACAAGATCAATTCAGATTTAAGATTAGGATATTTAAATTTTAATTCTAAATATATATATGATTAGGATATATTAGAATTTAAATTAAATTGGAATTTGGTTTCCATTAGAACATTGAATTTTATTAGGACATGCGTTATATTATTTATATATAACACCCGCCCCCACCCCATTTAACATATGGGGACGGGTTGGCCCTCGTCCCTACCCCCACGGGGTGAATGAACCAGGGAATCCCCGTCCCCATCAGGACGGATCCCCACGGGGATCGGGGATTCCCCGCCCCGTTACCAACCCTATTAATACACCAATTGTTGGTTAAATGAGATAATTTCAGGAAAAGAAATTCATTCAAAATTGCAAATTATTACCATGAATGATTTAACTTCATTTGTGTTCCATGACAAAACTATCAAATATTTTATTAAGGCCCTATTTGGATGCATAGTAAATTTTAATGTTGGAATTTTATTTCATAGGATTCAAAAATGATTCCTGTAGAATTTACTACAATAAAATGTTGCCTCATGCTTCATGGATTAACATCTTTCTGCAAATCAACCTTTACAACTACACCATCCTTGCTTTGAACAAACAAAATATCATGCGATCAAGCCCTTGGTCAGAGCTCTCCGATTAGCGTCCTCTAAAGCGCGAGAGAACACTGCTTGTGCGCTTCTTCAGCTCTTGTATTCCAATGACCTCAAGACCGGCGATACCGCCACTCATCTCCATGTTGGAATCCGGTGGGGCCAGGCCAAAGAAAGACGTTGCGACAGCGCTCTACGCGCTATGCTCGGTGAAAGAGAACAAGATCCGGGCAGTGGAGGCGGGGATTGTGAGGCTGTTGCTGGAGATGATGATGGAGACGAAAGGAGGAATAGTGGACAAGGCTGGGTGCGTGCTCGGCCGAGTGACGCCGGAGAAGGTAGGCCGGGCGGCGGCGATGGAGGATGGTAGGATTCAGGTTCATGTCGAGGTCATCGAGATCGGCACTCAATGCAGATTATACTCCACTTGTCTTATGCTCCTGATGAGAAGGCTGGAACGGAGGAGGAGGCTTTCCCAATCAACGCTCCGCACGAAATACTGGAGGAAAATATTTTTCGAAGTCACTCTTTTAACAAATTACTATGGAATCCAAGGATTTCATAGTAATTTTATCTTTGACTCAAAAATAGTATTCAAACACCCTTTATTATATTTTTCCTACATAATACTAAATTCCATAGGAATGACCACCATTCCTATGGAATTTAATGGTATCCAAACAGGCCCTAAGTGATTTTTAGAGGAAAAGGGACCCCACTCATGCCCATGGGGGATGAATATGATAAGTATATTTATATTCATCCCTAAGCAACGATAAGAATGCTCCTCCCAAGACAGTGGCAATTTTTTTTTAGAAAATATACATATTCAAGGCGGCAATGAGATATATATATATATATATATCTCAAAACGGCAACGAGGCATGTTATGTGGTGACAAGGCACATGCAGCAACAACGATATAATATATATATATATATATATATATATATATATAAGTTATATGTTCAAATTTGAATGATGTAATAAATATATATAATAAATAATAAATTTTATAATTCTCAATTTTCTTGTCTTTACTTGTACTTGAGCCCTTAATCGGAGGTTCTCAGGATTTTAGTCTGGGGTAATTAATAATAGAGGCTTGCCTCTATTAGGAATGGAATAACCCACAAAAATAAAATAAACAAAATAAATCACATTTGTGATTCGATATGTCGCCTGGTGTTTCTTCACCAATACCCTCTTTGACCTGGTACGGGTATTACCCGTTATTTTTTGAGCAGGTATGAGTCGGGTAAGGGTATGCCCCTACCCTACTCGTACCTTACCCATATCCTTACTCGTTGAAGCGGGTACGGCTAAAACCCCTACTCGTACCCTTACACTCTATATATATATATATATATATATATATAATTTTTTATTAAGCTAAACATTTACCCACAATTTAGTAATTTACCAAAAATCTATTTTCATGGAGATTAATTTGAAAATAATACTTTAAATTTTCTCTTAATATATTATTTGAATTTTATTTAATTTTTATATTTATATCTAATAGAGCATAATATTATCAAAATTGAATTTTGGATATATATTAAGAATTATAATTAAATTAAAAAAATAAACATTATAAACCAAATATAAAAAATAATGTCATGATAATTTATTTTATAAATTATAAGAGCATCCTGAAATATAAGATGCTATTAAGAAATCAATTGGATATATAAATTAATCAATTAATTTAGAAATTTATGAGAATTACTTAATTTATAATTGCACTTCAATTCAAAATCTCACTAGACATTTATAAAATTTGAAACTATATAAAATATAAATAGTAGATATATAAAAAAATTTAAAACAAAAACCAAGATAGTTAAACTTAAGCAATAAAGGTAGGGTTACCGTTGAGTCCTAAATAGATGCCAATGAAAATTAATCGACTTATTATTTTATATAAATCTATTTGTTACATATAATTTTTATGTGATTATATGATTTAAGATAAATAAAATATATCAACTTGTAATTTTGAATTTATGGACATGTGTTTAAACATTATATTGTAATGGATGATTATTATTATTATTATTATTATGAAAAATTAAATTTAAATTTAACTCAGTAATTTGAATAATGGGTTAGCGGGTACCCGCTAGTATACCCGTACCTTTGCGGGTAAGGGTAAGGGTAAAGGTATGATTTTTTTTACCCTTGAGAGTACAGGAAAAGGAAATGGTATGGGTATAGGGTAGAGGTTACGGGTAAGGGTAAGGGTATGATTTTTTTTACCCTTGAGAGTACAGGAAAAGGAAATGGTATGGGTATAGGGTAGAGGTTACGGGTAAGGGTTTTGGTATACCCTACCCGTTACCATCCCTAGAAGCCAGGGCGGGTATTTTCGATCCCACATAGACCAAGGATCGCTCCGTCGATGTCTCGAGAACCTACTCAATAGTTGAAATTTCTGCTTCTAAACTATACTCAGCCCATACTTGACAGCATCCTCCAAAGAGAATGCACTTGTTAGTACTGGATGGCCGCCCCCGGGCCCACTGCCAGGTGGACCAATCAGCAGCCGTTATTCAAAAAAAAAGTTATCTCCATCTGTGGAGAACCCGAGGTGAAGTGGTGCGCCGTGGGTCCCTCTCGTCCCCTTCGCCGTCTTTCTGTCCGCTCGATGCCTCCCACCTAGATCCACGCGTATTGAAGTCCTCATCCCATCACCGTCCAAGTAGCGAAATCCCCACCCTGTTTCTCGTTCTCCCAGATTGATGACCAATAACGGCGCCTAACATATAAAAGAAAAACAATTGATAGCTTCCAAGAGACAATCAAAGATAGTAAAAATGTGACATATATAAAATGTGTAACTCTGATACAAAAGTATGTATACAATGGCGTATACAAACACTACGAACCAATATAGGACTCGGTATAGTCACCACTACAATAAGTATGCAACCTACTACAATCGTCGCAGGTACCAATATAAACAGCCAAACCTCTACCAATCACCTGATTACAGCTAGAGTAAATGAAGCAACTACCGAAAGGTGCAAAATCTGAAGAGGAAAACAAAATATGTCGGCGAAGAAACAAAATGTGGCTCAAACATCATAAAAGTTGGTATGATGGCGTCAACATACACAACATTACCCTCCGCCGGAACAGGGGACAACGACCGAGATTGAAGCTATATACTTTTAAAATCCCTATATTTAATAGACTCAATCATAGTGTTGAATATGCTAGAATCAGAAACAATGACTGAAGATGTTAAACCAATGATGAATATGCAAGGAGTAATAGGACTATTTGTTGTGCAGGATAGGAGGCCACATATAGAATCAGAGAACCTCCCAGAATTCACATGCGTATTTCAGGGCTACTCCACGTACAAAGCATATGCAATAATTAAGACTGAACTACGATCTTGGTACGCTATGCTGATGAAAAAGAGAATTATTATTAACGAGGTTGGATCGACGTATATAGAAGATATGAGGAGATACGTCAAAATGTCAACCAACTATCCTATCTAGAGTTCATTCCGAGATGAAAATAGTGAACACTCCGGCAAATATTCAAATACTATAAAAAATGCATTATTATTGTATATAACATGGGACAACTCAAATAAAGAGCTGTATTGAAGTAGGATTAAATTTTCACCTCGATTTCATGTAATGAACAAAAATATTAAAATGTATCTAAATTCCAAGTGTGATATTTACTACATACGTCTTTCCGATGTAATAGCCGAGATAAATAATATACAATAGTATCAATACACAAAAGCACTTCAATTATAGAAAACATATATTATTCAACAACATAGTCAGTTAGGGTAATACATAGTTATACAAACATACCAAAATACATAGTATACATAATTTTCAAAATACATCATAATAGTTTCGACTAAAGTGGTAAGTGGTTGGAGCTGAGTGTTTACCGAGTTCGATCTTTTTTTTTAAATTATCTTTTAACGAGTAAATTGTTTTTTAATCATCTCGGTAGTTTGGGCCAATGATATTAAAAAACACTATCTAGTCTATTGGTAGATTGGTTTTTGTTAAAATTCTTCTAGTGTAAATAATGGTTTTATACAAAGTTTTTATTTTTTTAGAAGTCTAACCACTCATCTTAAAAAAAAAAAAAAATTAAAAACATTGACTTTTTTTTAATGAGATTGATATTATAAAATATTTATTATATAATAACTGAAAAAATAAAATTATATTTCTTAATTTTAATGTTATATTGATAATATAAATATTATTGTTTTCTTAATTTTTAATAACTAATTTATTTTGTGGTCTATTCTTGATTGTTTCTCGTTTGTATTCATTTCTAACTCATGTAATTGTAACAATATTCTGAATATGGACCTCTATCTCTATATTTTTCTCTTTAGACATTATAATTTGTAACAACCTTATTATTCTAGTATGATTTATCTATTTTAATTTCAAAAAATCATCACATTTACAATAAACCAGAGATAACTTATTTCTCTCAGAAGCTAGAGTATAGTAACTTGTCAATGTTTATAGGATTGTCTTAACTTCAATCCAAATATAAGTGTAACAAATTATTTCAATATTTACAACTTCATTAAATCATTTATCAAGTATTTGAGATAGATATAATGCAAAATGGTTTATGAAATCTCTTACTCTCTCTTATTGTTTTTATGAATAATTTTTATTTTTTTATAGATATAAAAACAATAGTGAAATTTTATTGGGGGTGTGGTGTATG
>NC_052477.1:19131977-19162564 GCF_009730915.1 Dioscorea cayenensis subsp. rotundata | reverse complement strand
CACCCGAGCGAGGATCTCACGCCGATATTGTTTTGGTTTAAAAATTAAAGGAGAGTAGAAAACCGGAGGAAACCCTATCTCTTCTCGTGTCGTGTGGTGACCTTGGCGGCAGGCTCTTGATATTTTGTTCCTCGTTGAATTTTGTGATGAAAGATCCAAGGTAGGTGCTTGAATTTTTTATTGTGGTTGTGAGATCTTACTTATTCTCATCCTTAGTTTTTCACCCTATAGACTACCTTAAGGAATTTGATATGTGTTCACCAACGCTTTGTGTTTATTACATTCTTTTATGCACATGATTTATGTTTGTTAGGGCATCCTTGAGGTGCTTGATTTTGGATAATCTGATTTGGAGTCTTGGGTTGTGAGACATTTAGGTAAGTAACCGCATATAAATTATACTATGTATATAGACTTTTTGAAACTTGTTAAATTTGTGAAAATATGTATTTTTATTTATTTATTTTGGATAATTAGATTTCTGTATATTATTCAAATTATATTTATATAATTAATACTATTTTCAGAATTATTTTAATTTATTTAATATTTCAAATTGATGATCTTCTTTTGAATCTGAAATGTTTACATGTCTTATGAAATCCGATTTTATTTAAATTTTTGAATTTCAGAGATAATTCATTTAAATTAAATTTCTTCTTTTCTTTTTAAAATTTCATATCTTAGAAATTTTACATCTTGAGATGAATTATAATTATTTAAAAATTTCTTAATTTTGGAAATTTGTTTAAATTATGAATAATTCTTGGGTTTAGAGTCCAGGATGATGTATTATGTATTATTTATTTTTGAATTTCGTGATTTATTTAATTTTTGATTAAAAAGTATTATTATTTTTAATATATGTTCATGTTTGTATTCTATTAGCTGGTGTATTTTGATATGACATGGGATCATGTTCTCGTAAATTTTTATACTTTGTGTGTTTTTGAATTTTTGTTGGTTCATCGTTTTGTGAACAAAGGTACTTTTGATATAGAAATTAGTCCCCAACTAACTTTTGCAACAACCACTGTCACATTTGGGGTTAAACAGCGACCAGTAGTCGACACGTATTTTTGTTCTAGAAACTATAGTTTCCCAACGCTGTCAGTCGGTGCGGAATATCGGCACTGTTAATTTTGGCTCGGGTCACGAGGGTAAGAATATGACTTTTGTTTTGTCTCGGGTCACGAGGGTAAATATATGAATTTTGTGATTTGTTTTTGAGGCAATAGTTGTTTGGGGGACCTATATGCTAAATTTTTGACATCTATGTTATGTGAATTAAACTTATGGTTGGTTTTTGCAAATCATTAAATCATGATTTTTGATAAGTGATCCCTATATTTTTAGTGGGTGCTTCTTGGTACATCAAGCTCATAAATTTTGTTGTTATTTTCTTTCGGATCGGGGAGTAGAGGTCGGTGACGGATAGCTTAGCGAGGATCGTTGGGCCACCGTCGATCTTCTTAGCATGTAATAAGTCCCGTTGTTGTGGGCATAGTTTTTTTATTTGATTAAATTTGTGCATGGCTATGCAAGACAGCTTAGTTATTTCTTTTTTAGTGTTGAACTCCATTCTTGTTTCCTAGCCTTTGCTCTGCATTAGATGTTTTTTTGTGATTTGTTGAGAGCGGGGTTTTGAGGCCTTACATGCCTCTCGGGCCTCGGCTTGGTGGGTGTGTGGCCGTTTGTCGATTGCTTGGGCACAGGGGAGCCGGGGTTGGGCGTGACAAATTGAGTGGTATCGAGAGAGTTCTCAGTTAATCTTGATCCTAGTATTCCTGATAGACCTTGATTTGAGTACTGCTAGGGATGACTTATGTGTTAGCTTTACATTCTCTAGAGTTAGTTAAACTTTTAGAGTCTTGTCGATTTTTGATTGGGTTTGCCTCATGAGAATGGCACCTCGTGAAATTGCCGATGGGAGTGTTGGAGAGTTGTTTGGGCGGGCATCGACACTGCAAATGCCCCCGTGAAGGAGGGACCCGGAAGGGGTTGATAGAGGCGAGCTATGATGGAGTTGGTTCGAGAAGTGGTAGGGATGGTGCGTGACGAGGAGGCAACTGCAACAGCGGCCTACCCCACCACCCTGCCGCCTCCTCCTGCTCCGCCTACTTCCCGGGGAGCTTAAGGAGAAGACTATTATGGAATTCAAAGATCGGTCCGTTCTGGTTTGAGGGGCACTACCAATCACGATGATGTGGAGGTTTGGGTAGAAGAAATGGAGAAAAGCTTTTGCGGTGATGAAGTGTAATGAAGAAGAAAAGCTTAGGTTCGGAGTGTATACATGCTCAAGGGCCCGGCAAACCAGCGATGCGAGGGAGAACTTAGCATTCGTCGGGAAAGGAGTTCGAATCTTGGGAAGCGGTGAGAAAGCCCTTTTGCATAAAATACTTCACCGAGAGACAAGATGGTGCGGTTTGAGAAAAGTTCATTAACTTGACTCGGGGAAGTATATTTGATGATAGTATGAGATGGAATTGACCCAGGGCTTTCTAGGTATGCTCGAAGTTGGTTGATGATGATCGAGCGAGGCCCGACGCTTTGAGGAGGCTGCGAGCGCATATACGGAGGGGTTTAGCCGCTTTACACCGACCCGGCTATGTAGAGGTGGTAGAGCGCGCTAAGTCATTGGACACTTTGTTTGGGGTGACACCAGGGATCAAAGCAGAAGATTTCAGAAGAAGAGAGATAGAAGTTTTGACAACAAGGGAGATCGTGATCTCGGGAATGGAGGAAGATCAAGTCGATGTGGGTCGGGAATAAGTCTCAAAGCGAGTGGGTGAGCCGCTCGACTCGAGAGATCCGAGGGATTGCCACTGCTTCTTCTCGTTACGGCGGAAGAAATGCTCTACTTGTGGTGGTGCGATGACTCTAGGATTGCGGGCGGAGTTCTGAGGGGCATGTTATAGGTGTGGCGATCTGGAGCACCATATTCTTGAGGTGTCCACGGATCGCGGTCTTCGGAGCACAAAAGATCCTTTCTGGGTTCAAAATTCTGGGCATGAACCAACACCTAAACCTCGAGGGTTACGTGGGTCAGCGTGCGGGGAAAAGGAGATGGTCGGGTGAGCAACCCCTCATCCTCAACTCAGCATAAAGTTGGAAGGCCGAAGACACAGGACGAGTTTATGCATTGACTCGGGAGGATGCTCATGCCTCAAATGCACGGTGGTGTCGGGTATATTATCGAGTTTATTCCGCATATGCACATGTCTTGTTTGATTACGGAGCTACACATTCGTTTATCTAAATCGCTTTTTATTCGGAAGCATGTTTTTGCACGTTACTACTTTTTGAGTATGATTTGTGTGTTGCTACTCGATGGGAGTTGATATTGTTCTTAGTAGAGCATGTGAGAAGCTGTCCCATTATTGTTGCCGGTCATGAGTTGCTAGCTCGTCTTCATGTTATGGGTATGGTGACTATGATAT
This sequence comes from Dioscorea cayenensis subsp. rotundata, assembly GCF_009730915.1. Taxonomy (NCBI): domain Eukaryota; kingdom Viridiplantae; phylum Streptophyta; class Magnoliopsida; order Dioscoreales; family Dioscoreaceae; genus Dioscorea; species Dioscorea cayenensis. The sequence continues at coordinate 19,159,124 of NC_052477.1, read as the reverse complement.
CATTTTGGGAATGGATTTTTACTGTCTAGATTTCATCTCTTTGTAGTTGATTATTACGCATAAAAGGGTAGTGTTTTAAAATCCCCGGTGAAGTTGAGTTCACCTTCGGAAATGAGTACGTGTCACCGCCTCGTGTGATTTCCGCTTTACAAGCTCGGGAAATTACTCTTGGAGTGGAGTGCTCGGGGTTTCTTGCAACATTAGTGGAAGTTGAATCAGAAGGGCCAGTGTTAGAGGATATTGAGTGGTCGAGAGAGTTTTTACGATGTTTTCCACGAGGATCTTCTGCCACCGTGCAGACGGAGAAGTGGATTTTGGTATTGATTTGATTAGGGAGGCGAGCCACATATCTAAGGCTCCTACGGGATGGCACTGCGAGTTAAGGAGTTAAAGAAGCAACTTGAGGAACTACTTGAGAAGGGATTTATTCGCGGTGTTTCTCCGTGGGGTGCTCCAGTTTTGTTCGTGAAGAAGAAGGATGGCGATGTCGCGATTATGCATCGACTCACGAGGAGTTGAACAAGGTGACAGTAAAGAATCGATATCCATTGCCTCGGATAGATGACCTTTTTGATCAATTGCAGGGTTCTCAGGTGTTTTCAAAAATTGATCTCAGGTCAGGATATCACCGGTGAAGATCAAAGGCGGGGATGTGTCGAAAGTCGCATTTCGGACTCGTTATGGGCATTATGAGTTTCTTGTAATGCCTTTCGGGTTGACGAATGCCACATGTTTTATGGATCCGATGAATAGAACATTTAAACCTTTCTTGGATAGGTTCAGTAGTGGTTTTTATTGATGATATTACGGTATATTCGAAGAGTCGGGAAGAGCATGAAGAGCACTTGAGGATTGTGTTAGGCATCTTGAGAGAAGAAGCATTTTGCGAAATTCTCTAAGTGTGAGTTACGGTTTGGGACGGGGGTAGCTTTCCTTGGTCATGTGATAACTAAGGATGGGATTTACGTTGATCCCAAGAAGATAGAAGCTGTTGTTGAGTGGAAGAGACCCTACGAATGTGGCGGAGATTCGCAGTTTCCTGGGGCTAGCCGGTTATTATAGACGGTTTGTGGAAGGGTTTTCAGTGTTGGCGGCACCATTGACCAAACTCACTAGGAAAGGAGCAAGTTTTCGGTGGTCAGATCAGTGTGAACAAAGTTTCCAAGAGTTGAAACACGGTTGGTGTACTGCACCTATTCTCACACTTCCATCTCCGAGTGAAGGGTTTACAGTTTATAGTGATGCTTGTAAAAGCGGTCTTGGGTGTGTATTGATGCGGAATGGTCATGTGGTGGCTTATGCTTCTAGGCAGGTTGAAACCATTTGAGGTGAACTATCCCACTCATGATCACGGAGTTAGGCTGCGGTGATTTTTGCCACGAAGATATGGAGGCATTACTTGTATGGGGAGACTTGTGAGGTGTTTACAGATCACAAGAGCCTTAAATACATTTTCACACGGAAGGAGCTGAATATGAGGCAGAGGAGATGGTTGGAGTTATTGAAAGACTATGATTTGACCATCGACTATCATCACGGAAGGCAAATGTGGTAGTGATGCCCTTAGTAGGAAATCTTTCGATGGCGTTGCTACATTAATCACCTCCCAGAAGCCTATCTTGGAGGATTTGAGACGAATGGACCTACAAGTGGTGTTAAAGGACACTGGCGTGTATTTGGCGAGGTTTAGTGGTGAGACCTACTCTGATCGAGGAGGATTAAAGCGGCACGAAAGTAGATGGTTATCTGCGAGAAGATTCGGCAAGAAGTGGAAAAAGGGGCGTCCAAGTTCAATTTAGAATTCATGAAGATGGCTCGAGTAAGATTCGGTGATCGGGTTTGTGTTCCAAATAATTCGAATTGAAAAAAAGGAAATCATGGAGGAAGCTCATTATACCGACTACTCGAGTGCATCCTGGAAGCACCAAAATGTACAAGGATTTGAAGGGTATCTTTTGGTGGAACAACATGAAGAGAGATGTCGACGGTTAGGTAGCGCGGTGCTTGACCCTGTCGGCGAGTCAAGGTGGAGCATCGAAGCCGGTAGGGACTTCTGCACCCTCTTCCTATTCCTGAGTGGAAGTGGGAGAACATTGCTATGGATTTTGTGTCTGGATTTCCTCGAACCAGTAAAGGCTTCGACGTGTGTGTGGGTGGTGGTGGGACGGTGACCAAGTCGCTCACTTCTTGGGTCATCGGGGCTGGCATGACTTTAGAGAGTTAGTCGAGTTGTACATTGATCAGGTAGTGAGACTTCATGGTGTTCCTGTTACTATTGTGTCTGATCGGGATACGCGGTTCGTGGCACACTACGGAGGAGTCTACATAAGGCCTTAGGAACCAAATTGACGTTCGACGCGACTTTTCATCCATAAGCCCGATGGGCGATCCGAGAGAACAATTCAGATTCGGAGGATATGCTACGGGCTTGTATGCTTGATTTTTGGGCCTTCTTGGGATCGACATTTGCCATTGATAGAGTTTTTCTTATAATAATGATTATCGGTCAAGTATTCAAATGGCTCCTTATGAGGCCTTGTATGGCGGGGAGATGTAGGTCACCTATTTGTTGGGATGATGTGGGAGAGCGTAAATTGTTAGGGGCCGGAGATTGTGCGAGTTGACGGTGGAGAAAGTTCGTCTTATCGAGAGATCGATCTGCGAGCATCTCAGAGGCGAGCGAGAAAAAGTTATCGCGAGATAATAGAAGAAGAAGCTTAGAGTTCCAGGTGGGTGATCATGTGTTCTTAAGAGTAGCTCCCACTAAAGGAGTTATTCGTTTTGGTATGAGAGGAAGCTCGACCCTCGGTTTTATTGGTCCGTTTGAGATCTTAGAACGCATTGGAGAGGTGGCATATCGACTTGCATTACCACCTTCATTGTCTCGGGTACATGATGTGTTCCATGTTTCTATCTTTGAAGAAGTTCATTCGAATCGACCATGTGATACAGATTTCTGACTTTGAGCTTAGCAATGATTTGACGTATGAGGAGCGACCTATAAAGATTGTGGATTTTAAGGAGCAAACATTGAGAAGGCGGGTCATTTCTTATGTCAAAGTTCAATGGAGCAATCATTCGAGGCGTGAAAGCAACTTGGGAGTTAGAATCGAGATAAAGAGATATCCAGTATCTTTATGATACTTCAGGTAAGAGTTTAGAGGACTAAACTCCTTTAAGGAGGGAGGAGTTTGTGGACCCCATCCTCTTAATTAATTTTAAATTACTTTTTAGTTAAATCTATCTACTTATTTATATTTTTAAAAGGAGACCCTTATCTTATCCCGACCTCCGGGATCGATTTATCGTTCCGTAACACCCGAGCGAGGATCCTCACGCGATATTTGTTTTGGTTTTAAAAAAATTAAAGGAGAGTAGAAAACCGGAGAAACCCTATCTCTTCTCGTGTTGTGTGGTGACCTTGGCGGCGGGGCTCTTGATATTTTGTTCCTCGTTGAATTTTTGTGACGAAAAGATCCAAGGTAGGTGCTTGAATTTTTATTGTGGTTGTGAGATCTTACTTATTCTCATCCTTAGTTTTCACCCTATAGACTACCTTAAGGAATTTGATATGTGTTCACCAACCTTTGTGTTTATTCATTCTTTTATGCACATGATTTATGTTTGTTAGGGCATCCTTCGAGTGCTTGATTTTGGATAATCTGATTTGGAGTCTTGGAGTTGTGAGACATTTAGGTAAGTAACCACATATAAATTATACTATGTATATAGACTTTTTGAAACTTGTTAAATTTGTGAAAATATGTATTTTTATTTATTTATTTTGGATAATTAGATTTCTGTATATTATTCAAATTATATTTATATAATTAATACTATTTTCGGAATTATTTTAATTTATTTAATATTTCAAATTGATGATCTTCTTTTGAATTTGAAATGTTTACATGTCATGATGAAATCCCGATTTTTATTTAAATTTTTGAATTTCAAGATAATTCATTTAAATTCTGAATTTCTTCTTTTCTTTTTTAAAATTTCATATCTTCTGAAATTTTACATACTGTGTTGAATTATAATTATTTAAAATTTCTTAATTTTGGAAATTTGTTTAAATTGTGAATAATTCTTGGGTTTAAGTCCAGATGATGTATTATGTATTATTTATTTTGAATTTCAGGTATTTATTTAATTTTTGATTAAAGAGTATTATTATTTTTAATATATGTTCATGTTTGTATTCTATTAACTGGTGTATTTTGATATGACAAAAAAAATGGGATCATGTTACTGTAAATTTTTATACTTTGTGTGTTTTGAATTTTGTTAGTTCATCGTTTTGTGAACAAGGTACTTTGATATAGAAATTAGTCCCCAACTAACTTTGCAACAACCCTGTCACTGGGGGTTAAACACTGACCGTGTCGACACGTATTTTGTTCTAGAAACTATAGTTTCCCACTGCTTGCCGTCGGTGCAGAATATCGGCCTTTGTTAATTTTGGCTCGGGTCACCGAGGGTAAGAATATGACTTTTGTTTTGTCTCGGGTCACCGAGGGTAAATATATGAATTTTGTGATTTGTTTTGGGCAATAGTTGTTTGGGGGACCTATATGCTAAATTTTTGACATCTATGTTATGTGAATTAAACTTATGGTTGGTTTTTGCAAATCATTAAATCATGATTTTTGATAAGTGATCCCTATATTTTTAGTGGGTGCTTACTGGGCTGTCAAGCTCATAAATTTTGTTGTTATTTTCTTTCAGATCAGGAGTAGAGGTCAGTGACGGATAGCTTAGCAGGGATCGTTGGGCCACCGTCAATCTTCTTAGCATGTAATAAGTCCCGTTGTTGTGGGCATAGTTTTTATTTGATTAAATTTGTAGCAACTGTGCAAGACACTTAGTTATTTCTTTTAGTGTTGAACTCCATTCTTGTTTCTAGCCTTTGCTCTCTGTTAGATGTTTTTTTGTGATTTGTTGAGAACAGGTTTTGAGGCCTTACATGCCTACTGGGCCTCAGCTTGGTGGGTGTGTGGCCGTTTGTCAGTGCACTGGGCCTGGGGAGCCAGGTTCGGGGCGTGACACAAGCTCATTCATAATGTAACTCAATTAGATTTAGATGTGGGAGAAGCAATCAAAACAATACTCCCTTGACTCCTAGTGTTTCATTCGATGGAGCTAAGTCCTTGGGAGTGTTGTTCCAATGGGTCATGAAGCGCACACGGCCAAGTGCCGAAACACTTTGGCCGTGCCCATGACAAAGTCTCAATTCCCATGATGACAAGACCATGTGCACGCATACATGAGGGGGTTTAGTGAAGCTCAAAAAAAACAAAAATAACTCTAGTATATAAAAGATAAGACAATGAATACAACTCGAGATACAAAATGAAAATAAACTCAGAAGTAGTCTCCTTTTGAGTATACATGTCCAAAATAAAATGCGGAAATAAAAGACGAAGAAAATAAAATCAAGTGTCGATGTCGCACTCGGGATCCTCTGCTGCTGGTGCTAGATCAAAGAGTGCTGGTGGAGATGGTGAAGGAGGTGCTGGCTGAGCTGGGGGTTTACCTCTCAATAGCTGTCATATGAAGTCGAAATGGGCCATCATATCGGCATACTGTACTGACTGTATCGACCGCATCTCGATGATCTTAGACCGCAATACACTCACAGTGCTCTCGAGCCTCTCAATATGATCATAGGCTCCTGAAATGGTACCTGGGCCTCCTGAGGTCTCGGTCATCGTCGGTGTGGATCCCTCTATTGCATCCCCACAGCCATCAACGCTCTCAGTGGTGGTAGTGGCTAAAATGTAAGCTCCAAGCCCATATCTACGCACCATTCCCATCATCCTAAGAGTATTAAGCCAAAGCGGAGAGGGGATAACAATCTGATTGGTATCCCAAAGAGCATCATCGAGACTAATCCCCAGAATAAGTCTAGTAATGTAGGGACCAACAAATAATACTCCTACTCTCCTGTTCTGGCCCTAGTACCGCATGTAATCCACACAATGTGCCCCAGATGAATAGGCATGGACCTAGTCATGGAATACAGATAAAGCAGACTCTGTCGGCTTAGAGTACTAGTGTTATCACCTCGGCGATCCACAGATCTGCTAATGACAGAGAATAAATATCTGTAGCTCAGCCGAGACAAACATGTGGCCTTGGATACTACTGGTTCATGCTACCCCTGTCCGCATAGAGCCTAGCAAGCATGCTGTGGACTCAAGATGCCAAAGTAATCTGTTGGTAGATGTCCATACTCCTCGGTTTCTATATATTCCTCATCGTACAAGCCCATGCGAACTGAAAACTAAGAAATACTCATAACAAATTGACGACCAAACACTATAAACTGTATGTCATCCACAAACTCAAAAGACGTTATTACCTCCAAAGTCAACAGCCTAAAAACTGGATCTCGTATAGAGAATAACCTCTGTCAGCCTCCTACGGCCATCAGCGTCTCCAACTCCATGATTTACTCATCACACCGCTGGACCCCACTTAGCACACTTAGGTCCACGAACCGGGATTGGCCAAAGCTAAGCTCGGATAGCCGCTCGAAACAAGCTTGATGTCAGGATTTGGAAATACAATATGTGCCAGCTTGGGTGAAGGCTCCCTAGGGCGCTTGCCTTTGTGCCTCCTCGAGTGCAGTGCCATTCTTACGACAAATAAGGGAAGAATGATCAAATAATACTCACAAAACAGCATACTGCAGAATTCCACATGGGCCTGTGGAAATTACCCATGCCTTTTTGGATCTGCGGGGTGTGAAAACCGTACAGTTGTGCACCAATTTTCCAAAAATTCAAATCAAAAGCACCCCTAAGGACTTCCCAAACATGCATAAGATATTAAATCATGAAAATTGACACAACTCAAGATTCTTAATCCAATAAAAACCAGGATTTGTTAAGGAAAGAGGATAAGAAGGGTTACCGATAAAATAGATGATAGTATTCCAAAAATCGGCACGAAATGTAAAAAAAGTCCTCCAAAACAACGGTAAAGGGCCGAAAATATGATCAGGAGTAGTTTTTGGGTGATTGGAGATGAAGAAAAAGAGAATCAACAAAGATTTTTAAAGAAAAACTCGCGTCTCTTAGAATTCTGCGCATCCACACTGGCGTGCGGAAATTACACACGACCGTGGACCCCCACTGGAAAGCTTCACGGGGGCAGGTGCACACCCCTGTGTGCTCTCGGGAAAACACTCACTGCATCTGAAGGCATATATACGGGCGTGTGAAAAATACCCACGCCCGTGCGCCCGACCCACAATGGCAGCCGCACGCCCTGTGGCTGCTCTGGACATCCGAGAAAATTGCTAAGTGTTCCGCACGCCCATGTGGAAATTCCACACAAGCGTGGGCATCCACAAGGCCAACCCATAGGGGCAAGGACATGCCCTTGTGTCTTTTCGGGATGGGGAGAGCTCCTCTGCAGAGATTCACACGGGCATGTGGAAATTACCCATGCCCCTGCGATTTTCACAAGGTTGCCCACAGTGGCGAGTCCACGCCCCTGTGTGCTTTCGGGAAAGTCTGCCAATCTCTGCAGGACTTCACATGCCCGTGTGGAAAATACCTACAGGCATGTGATAATCGCATGGTCGTTCACACGGGTGAGTCCACGCCCCTGTGTCTTCTCGGGATGAGCTCGCAATACAAAACCACAGTCGTGTGTTAATTCCACATGGCCGTGTGGTTTCTCTGGATCCTTAGAAAACTCTACAGGCCCTGCAAAAAATTTCTGAACATGCTTACACACTCAGAGCCTGCCCCAATATGCAATTTATACCAGTGAAAAACATGAGAAATAGCTCAAACGACCAAAACATCGCCAAATTCACAAGAAAACACACGATGAACTTGAAGACCCACAATAAAATCGCAGTACAAGTATATAAAAATCAAGACACCAACACTCAACACTTTATTTATTCAAACACTAAACTAACAAATTATAAAAATAGTAAACACTTGGGTTGCCTCCCAATAAGCACTTGTTTAACGTCACTTACCTTGAAGTAGCTTGTCTTACCTCACGGGGGCTCATAGATGAAAGTTGCTCTCTTACCTATGGCTTGGAAACATGATGAGCAAAATCTCTTGAGGGTAGAGGGTGAATTATTGAGCTTGGGACTGCCTAGCAATGATTCACCCATTTTGTTCAGTTCACGCATGTCTCCAACAGCCTTGGTTACTCTTCAATCTAAAGGGATAAGGGATCCTTGGCTTGAAAGGTAGAGGTGCCACCTCCTTCTCTTTGCTTGTTCCCTCTTCAACCTCTATAACCTCGGGTGTGTGTTCATTTGACTTCTCACTTGGAAGCTTACTGTCGACCTCACGACCACTCTCAAAGTGATCACCTTCACATGCTCTCTAGGGTTGGTCTCGGTATTGCTCGGCAAACTTCCATGTGGCCTTTCCGGAAAGGACTTAGCAAATTGCCATCTTGATTTTCAAGATTATGTAAGGAGGTGGTATGGTTATGAAGTGTAGCCTCAATTGATCCGAACCTTGTATTTGACGATTGCATGAACCTAGTTAAGGCCTTCTCCAAATCAGTCATTCGGGTCTCCAAATCTGACACATTTTTTCCACATTTGGGCCTTGTTGTGGGAAACCTGGTGGCCCCATGGCCTTTTGTGGACCTTAGTTGCTCCATGAGAAATTGGGATGATTCTTCCAACCCGTATTGTAGGTGTTGCTATATGGGTTCCCTTTAGTCCTCTTGCTATTACCTACAAAATCGACGTTCTCAACTGAAGATGCATCACCAATAGATATTGGGTAATCGGAGAGAGCATGTTCTCCACCACACCCGGTGCAAGTAATCACGGCCTCTACTCTATTTGAAGTTAGAAGATCTAACTTCTTACTCAATGATTCCACTTGAGCCGCCAACGAAGTCACTCCATCTATCTCATGAAGACCGGCCACCTTTTTCTTCTTCCTGGCATTCCATTGGTAGCTGTTTAACCCCATTTCTTCAATTAATTGGCGGGACTCACTGGGGGTTTGCTACCTAAGCTGCCTCCTGTTGCCACATCCAAGAGTTGCCTTGTACTCAGATTCAGGCCATTTTAAAAGGTCTGAATAATCATCCACTCCGGGAATCCGTGTTGCGGGCACTTTTGTAGGAGCTCCTTGAACCTTTCCCACATCTCAAATAGAGACTCCAATTCCAATTGTACAAAGAACGAGATCTCATTCCCAAGCTTTGCAGATTTTCCTGAAGGGAAATAACGGCCAAGAAAAGCTTCTACCATCTCCTCCTATGTGGTAATTGATGCTCTAGGTAATGAGTGTAGCCACTGCCTCGCTTTACCTTTCAAGGAAAATGGGAAGGCCCTCAACATGATGGCATCATCCGTTATCCCATTTATCTTCAGTATATCACACACCTCGGCCAAACCATTGAACTGCGCGGATTACTGCAACATATGGATGAATACCGGCTTCAGCTCGAAGTTCTGAGCTGTAATCATGGGACGCACAATGCTTGATTGTGTCCCTAATACTCAAGGTCTGGCATAATCGGATAATATCCACTGCTGCTCATTCTGTTCTGCCATGTTTTCAGATTCTTCTACTTCCAAATAAGCTAGAATAGAGTGTTTTTGCACAGGTTCTTTCCTTTTTCTTCTAAGTGTACGTTCAAGCTTGGGATATCCTTCAATTAGTATGGAGGGATTCCCTCGGGTCATAACCTAGAGCTGCACCAAAAGAAAGGAAATAAAATCAGAATGATGATAGAATAAGAAAATATGAAATAGAATGAATAAATGAATAACTCAGAAAAACAAAGTGCAAAGTATCTCTAAACGACTACTCCCCGGCAACGGTGCCAAAAACTTGACGCGTTCGAATATGTGTGTACACCGTAAGTGCACGTGTGTCGAAGTAATAATCCCAGATGAGTGTGTAGCATATCCATAGAGAGTAGGGAATAAAGACACTTAAATTGTTTTTTAAATAATGTGGAAGATTAATAGTGATATGTGTGACAAGATTCAATTCTCAAGAGTAAAAAACAACAAGAAAGAGAGCACGAGTAAAGTAGAAGGTAAGGCAATCGATAAAGATGGGATACCCAGATATTGTTCCGCCTAGGACAATCGTTTCAAGTGCAAGAAACCTCTATTATGCTTCCTAATTAATGCAATAGTGTGTCGTGGAAATCCTTAATTACATAGTCCCAAATCTAAGGTCAACCATGCCTTGGTCTTGCTGATGAGGTCAGAGCACTTGTTAGTGTGGGTGGTTGGGACCGATTATTCTCCATTCAGGAGCCCATCAGGCGAGATATCACCTTGGAATTTCTTGCCTCATTTTCTTTTGATCGTGACACAGTTGATATCAGGTTTGATGTTTCCAATGCCATTCATTTCCGTGCTTTCGGTCAGCCGCATAGGATGTCTTTGACCCAGTTCTCGATATGTCTCAGATTATACGATCATAACTATGCTGATACTATCGAGTACACTGAGCTCCTCACCGATTATCCTTATATTCTCACTCCAGGCTAGGTCTTCCATGATCTATACGGTGGTCGACAGTATTCCGCAGGCCAGTCTAAGGCCTCATTGCTTACTCTACCGATGCACAGGTACATCTATGCTGTTCTTAGCAGGTCTGTGACAGGTCGGGGGGATGGTACTGGTTCACTTCGCATGGCAGATCTTTTGTACCTCCACTCTATTGTCCATGGAGTCCCTCTCCACTTTGGATGTGGTTGCCGACTACTTTCGTCATCAGAGTGCATATTTGCGATTGGGAGCATTGTTTGCAGGACCCTACATCACTCGTCTTATGATCAAGATGGGTCTTATCAGCTCGATCAGAGGCGAGGAGAGAGTCAGTAGTCCAACACCATTGGGTTTGGCTACTCTCCGTTTGATGGGCATTGTGAGACGTACATGCTCGGGCGGATATGCACTCGTAGAATCGTCATCTCGGGATGATGGGGAGCCTGTTGAGGCTATAGAGGCACCACCTGCAGCCGAGCCCATAGTCACCGAGGCAACTCCGACAACATCAGCTGATCATGAGTTATCTTTCTCTTTAGTTCACGAGCGTCTGGCTCGACTCGAGGCTGCCGTTGCTACCTTCCTTGAGAACCAGTGGATTATGGAGCGCCTTGATCGTATTCAGCAGACACTTGACGAGGAGGTCTCATCCACTTCTATGCCAGCACCAGCACCAGCTCCAGATACTGACGCTTGAGGCATCACACTCATGAGACTATTATTTTAGTTTCTTGCTCTTAGTTGCTTTGTTAGTCGTATTTAGGCTTTTGTACTCAGAAAGGCTTCACCTTCTGAGAGTTATCTTCTTGTCTTTCTTTTGTGCGAGTATATGCTCTATTATGTTATTTGTGTGAACTCATATTTTCTTTTACATTTTGTTGAGCTTCACTGAACCCCTTATATTCCATGCAGATGGCCTTGAGAGTTATCTTGATGGTGTTTTAGTCATAGACATGATCATGTGATGTTGTCACATGGTCGTGTGAGCTTCACAATCTATACAACATGCCCATGAGTTAGACTTCACCAAACGATTAATGAGGAGTTCAGGGAAGTATTGTTTTACTTGCATTCCCACACACATTATGCTTCCATTGCTATTATTTTTATTGTGCTTGCATGCGTACATTGACGACAATGTACATCTTAAGTGTGGGGGAGGGTTCACCTTATACATGACTTTTACTTGTGTTTTCATGGGCATACTCTTGTTGCCAATGAAGGTTCACCTTAGGGTTAAGAGTTTAATTCTTAGTTTTTGGAGGTTATAAACATGGATTTTATTATGCTCTAGTTTTCATCCAATTCTATTGAATATTTTTTTCTGATTGCTCTTTGTGCACTTTTCTCTCTCATTAGACCTATGAAGACTCTATTCATTATGTTTGGGACTTTAGTGTGCTAGTTTTTATTTGAAAAAAAAAATTGGAAATTGTTTGTTGTTTGTACATAGGGGGTGGAAAGGGCTACCACCCATGATGTACGTAGCTACTCTCATAAGTCGGATGCTTGTTATGCCCTGATGAGAGAAAGAGCTATCTCATGGGATGTGTGAAAGCTACCATCCTTGGTAGAAAGAGCTACCACATCTAAAGTGTGAAAGCCACTTGGGAGGCATCTTGGGAAAGGGCTACCTTGGAGGTTGTGTGAAGCTACTACCTATTCTTTGTGTTTATAAATAATTCCGATGTTAATAAGAACCTTGTAGTGGACATAGTGTTGACATGAGTTGAGTTTTTTTTTTTCACACACACACGCATTCGGATTTTATCACTTTCATTTTTAATTGGATTGTTTGCTAGAGAATTGATTGTTTTCTCTAGTGTTTAACTCTCTCCATGACTATAGAATTTTATTCTTGTACTCTTTTGGTGAACCTAAGATCAAGCACTTCTCTTTTCTTTCCATGAGTTTAATGTTTAATTTTGCTTGAGGACAAGCAAAAGCTTAAGTTTGTGGGAGTTTGATAAGTGCTTGACTAAACATATTTTTATATATGTTTTACATGCATTGAGCATCATTTTTACCATGGTTTATGTCTCATATTGTGTATTTGGTGTTCTTTTATGCATATAGGTTGTGAATGCCTTGAAGAGTAAAAAAGAAGCAAAGATAGGCTATAAATACACAATGTTCGGAGTTCTTGTTCAATTCAAGGACCAAGACACATGAGGAGTTCATAAACATGGAGATGTGTGCCAACATCTAAGAAGATTCAAGTCAATTCACTAGTTGGAAGGGTACAATGGCAGCCACATCTTCATGTTCCTTCTCTTTGTGGAGATTGCAAGACCTCTAAAAAATATGTCGATGAAGAAAAGTTTTACAGCCTACCACATGGATGTGTGCCCGGACATGCGGACGCACTATAGCAGTATTGTAACAAAATTACTGTTCACGCGCCCGTGTGGAATAATTTTGCTCGCCCTCGTGGAAATTCCTGCAGCCCACGCGGCCGTGTGGAAAATCCACATGGGCGCGTGAGGGCACGTGACAGGCACGGTTTTGGGCTTTAAATAGGCCGTTTGCCATATTTTTGATGGACTTTTGGCGAGGGTTTTCGTGAGCACTTTGAAGGCAAGGCGGCTAGGGTTTTGGAGGAGGTCTTTGGTGATATTATGGGGCATCCATCACCAACTTTGATCGATCTTCTCTCCCTCATAGCATAGAGGGAGCCTTCGGCGACCTAGCTTCGGAGAAGGATTCTTCAAGACATTGGGTGACCCATCAAGGCCATCATCACGAATTTAAGGGGGTTTTACTTCATGATATTCATTGTTATTCATTGTAATAATCATTGTTTTGTAACTTGCTTCACGGAGGGCTAAACCTTAGTAGGTATTTAGGCATGTGAAAACTAGGATCTATGTTTTTATAATGATTTGCTTTGTGTTTCTATTAAATCCTAGTTAATTTGAGTTTTAATCTTGTATTCCCATTGTTTGCTTGTTTAATTAATCCTTGTGGTTGATTGGATTCGCATGATTTGTTACTTTGATGTGAGAAAGGTCTCCATTAGAGTTAGAACTTTAAGATTAAAAAGGGTTGAGAGGGTGAGTCATGAGATAGTGGAGTGTCCCCTTTCCCTTCCGATTGAGTGTTTCCTATCTCCGTATTCCCTAAACTCTATGCAACCATATTTGGTGTGAGGCGTGAGATTGAGAGATTTCTCCACCGGGACCTTGTAGGGGGTTAGAGATCCTTCGCCGTGAATTAGGGTTGGATCTATCTTTAGGAATCGGTTTCACTCTTAGGTGTCCCTAGAGTGTATTGCGGTCATATGGGGTGTGAGGTGTTGAGATTGAGTGATTTCTCCGCCGGGACATTGTAGGGGACTAGTACCGGTGGCTTGGAGGCAAGGGCCGGTTGTTCAATGATTACCTTGACTCATTAGACTCGGTTTAGAAGCATTTAGTGAATCATGAGCTTCATGTTAGATCCTAGGGGAAGCATTGTCCGGGTACCTCATCTTTATTGATTGAGATCTCCTTTACTTGTTTTCTTTCTCGTTTGCTTGATTATTAATTCTCTTGCAATTAGTTCATTTCATCACATCTATTGATTTCGACTAGATAACTAAGAAGTGGTTAATACTAATACTTCCATTCCCTGTGGATTTGACTACCCACTCACCGGGGTAATTATTATTTTGACACCTGTGCACTTGCGGTTTACACGCATATTCGGACGTGTCACTTATCGAAAGGCATGTAGCCTTAGACACCTCGGCTCATACTAGCACTGTCCACACAATGCTCTATATGCTCTCTGCGGTGTCAAGGCTCCAGGGTAATCTGTTGGTAACTAGGCATGCCTCTCAGTGTTTGTAAATGCCTCCTCTTACAAGCCGAGCAAAACTGAAAACTGAGTAATGCTCATACTATGGTGATGTCCAAATGCTCTAAAGTGAATGGCGTCAATGCTGTCGAATCGTGTATAAGATCTATGAAACTCGAATGATGACAGGACCTCAAGAGTAGGTGCACGAATGGCTGGCTCCTTGATCAATAGTAACTGCCTCCAACCACCCACTAAAATGAGATCCTCAACCTCATCTGCTAAATCATTTCCCTGCTGTATATCCTGAAGTATACTAGTGTCTAGGAGACGAGTTTAATAAATGTCTAAATGTACGTATTTTGTACATACAAATACGCATGTTTATTGTATTTTATTGAGAACTCGACGCCTTTTTTATGGTTTAATCATTTTATTTCATGTTTCAGGCACAAAGGAGGCCTAGGTGAGCTCAACGACGGAATGCAAGAAGAAATCGACATCGAAAGCGTCATTTTTGAACCCCGGGCACTGTAAATGACTGTGGCAGCCCGGAAAATGAAAATTTAAGAAAAGGTCTATGTCTGGATTTCCTTACAGGCAGTATTATGACCATCCTCGTGGGCAGTATTGTGAGCATGAGGCCACCCATAGGGAAGCCCAAGTTCATCCCTTTATAAGTATTGTTAGGGATTCTTTTGAGAAGAGGAAGTCTTCTTCTTGGAGCTCACCACCACCACACCAAATCGGAGCTAGAAGTAAGGTTTTGAGGGCATTTCCATAGAGGATTCGATGAGGAGAGCGCGATTTTAGGCGAGATCTACTGCAAGGGCTTGTGTAGAGGTGGTTGAAGAGAAGGGATGCCACCTCTTATGTAGCGTCTTTGGAAGCTTCTCCGGCCTTCATTCTTTAAGGGAGTGTTTCTCATGTTTTGTTTGGTTGTTTGCATGGGTTTCTTGTTGTAGTTGATGACTATGAGCAACGAAACCCCAAGGTCACCGGATGTAGGTAAACCTTGGGGGTGAACTTGTGCTTTTATGGATGCTTGGTTCTTTCTATTGTATTTTGTCTTGTTTGTGATCCTTGCTTGGTGATAAGTGCTTGTGTGATATAAATACGAAGCATTCTTTCCTTATGTTAAGTATTACCTTTCTCAGGTTTTTACACTAATATGTGTGTTTTTATGTTACTTTTATGCAGGTAGGGTTGTGAGGCCGATTATGAAGGAAAGAAGCCAATGTGGATCATAATGCACAGATTTTGGAGGAAATCTTGCTAAGGTCAAAAGGTGAAGATATAGGTCGGGTGTGAGATTCTAGAGTGTGTGTCAACCTCCTCGTATTTGATTTAGTACAACCATCTGGAGGGGCACAAGGGCAGTCAAACTCAAGCATTCCGACTTATGCATATAGAACAAGATCTCCACCAACTTTTCCATCATTGAAGAAGCAAAACAATCCATGACGTGAACGTGTGCCCGTTTACGTTACCTCGATAAAAGTGTGGATTTGGGAGGTATTTCAAGTTGGATACTATAGCAGAGCATTGTAGGAATACTGCAGAAAGCACTGTAGAAGCACTGTTCATAGCCGGCCGAGAAAACTGCAGAACAGAGAATCCACACGGGCGTGTGGAAAGGCAACACGCCCGTGTGAAAAATCCACAGGGGCGTCTATAGGGGCGTGTGGATCCCCGATTCCAGCCCTATTTAAAGCCGATTCAGCCCCGATTTCAGCATTCTTTTCTCGATCTTTTCCCCAACATAAGAGAGGGCTTCAGCTAGGGTTTTGAGAGGTATTGGCTAGGGTTTTGGAGAGGATCTATGGCTCTGACATCGCGCATAATTTGGAAGAAGGTTATTGGGAGAGCTTTCGTCGGCACCGATCCGGTGAGGTGTATCCTAAGCCGGACAAAGGACCCTTTACGACTAGTAGAGGACTCTCCACAAGACCATCAACACGACTATCGAGGGGGTTTTCTATGGATTCATTGCTTTTACATTCTATTTCTTTGATTGTAATTAGCTCCATGCAGAGCTAAACCCCTAGTGGGTACTTGGGTATTTATGAATCCTAGGATGGATTCGTTTCATTGAATCTCTTTATTATGCTTTCAATTAATTGATGTTTATTGTGAGTTCCAACCTTGAATGCTTGATTGTTTTAATACTCCCCTAGAGTGACACTAGGGTGGAGAGTTCTTGTTGGTAACCTTGTGAGTGAGTGACACACCACGAGTGTTAGACAAAGCTAAGTTGGAGAGGGTTGAGAGGGTGAGTCGAGAGGTACAGGAGTGTCCCCTTTCCCCTCCGATGTGTTAGATTCTACCTCTGTTCCAGTTCTTTGCGGCCATAAGAGAGTGAATGGTCTAAGGGATGACCTTCCACTGGGGCTTAGTCGGTGTAATGGAGTGAAGCGTAGAAGTGATCTTAGTATCTAGGGCTTAATTGTGGTTAGGGACCTTCCACCTAGACCAAAGGGTTAGTATCTAGGGCTTAATTGTTGTTAGGGATTTATCACTTGGAATCCCTAGAGCTCATTGCAATTCTATGCGAGTGCGAGGTTGAGAGGTTATCCAATCTCTCCTCCGGGACATGTATAGAGTTAGGCATGGTTGACCTTAGATGTGGGACTATGTAATTAAGGATTTCTACGACTCACTATTGCATTAATTAGGAAGCATAATAGAGGGTTCTTGCACTTGAAACGATTGTCCTAGGTGGAGCAATATCCGGGTACCCCATCTTTATCAATTGCCTTACCTTCTCCTTTACTTGTGCTCTCTTACTTGTTGTTTTTACTTTTGAGAATTGAATCATTGTCACATATATCACTACTTACTTTTCACATAGTTAAAAAGTGAATTAAGTATTTTTATTCCCTACACCCTGTGGATACGATACCCACTCATCCGGGATTATTACTTCGACAAACCCGTGCACTTGCGGGATATAAGCAAGGGGGACCTTGTCATTTGGTGTATTTGAATGCTTTGGTAAGCATGAGAACTTGGTGTATCAATTCTTAGGTAATGCTAGGTTGCATGAACATTGCACTAATGTTAGACTCACCATGTTTCAAAGGGAAACACGTATAAATACACTGTGACCATCGGGTATTTATACCCCTCCAATTCTAGGGTTAAATATTAGCTTGTATTCTAACCCTAACTTGAGAAAACCACCTTTCCCATTGCAATCATAAGAGGATTTGGACGGAAGAGATTCCACATTCAATACTTGTACCGGATTAGGGGTCAATTGCCGTGACCATAGGGTAGATCTAATCTAGGGTTTTCTCAGTCCAACTAGCCAATTGTATGTTAGTTCTGGCATCCTGCACACTTTAGTAGCCCCTGAGAGGATCCTCATCCGCGACAGCTTTCTTTCCTTGATTATCCCCCATATCTTACCTTCATTGTTACCATTTTATTTGCATTTTACTTTTTTATTTGTTTTATCACTATCACATTCAAACTTGGAGGTTAAAGAACATAGCGAAGAGGAAGTAAGAGTAGCTTCTTGGGCACTTGGGAATACGACCCCCTCGTGCTCGCACGAGGTGTATTAATTGGCGATCTTGTACACTTGCGGGGAAGAAATCAATTTTTTGGCGCCGTTGCCGGGGACCCATGAGGAATATTCGAAAAACTTTAAGCGTGTTGATTTGACCATTGCTTGGTTTTGTACTACCGTTCTTGCATTTACTACTTTATTACATCCTGCCATATCCCCTTATCTTTCTCTCTTGTAAATCATTGTGTGTTGACCTCTATTTTTGTAAATATCTCTTTTGTCTTCTTTAACTATGGCTTTGACTAATGATCAGGTTATTTACCACTGGATGGGGTAGTTTTTATTTTGATGATGATCAGTGGAAGAAACAGTATTGTGAGGAGTGGATCAATTCAACTCTAGAGAGGCAGAAGGTCCAGTTATTTCTTGAGGAATACATGGAGACAGATGGGGCGAGCCTTGTAGGGAATTTTTGTTCACTTAATTGCCAATTTGACCCTGTCAGTGATGAATCAAGAGACAGTTCCGACAGACCCTCACGGTCAACAAGTTTGGTTGAAGAAGAGACAGATCCAACGGGGTTAAGAGGTTCAGAAGAAATGGATTATTCTGAAGTGAGTGACTTATATTCGATTGGGGCCGAGATTTAGGTGACAGAAGATAGTTCAAGCAGTGACAATTCATCTGAAGCAGAGGATGAGAGAGTTGAGAAATGTGATCTCGGGAAATATGGGAGATTAAAATCATCAATTAAAGAACCGCATGAACTAGAGCTAAAACCCCTTCCAGAGCATTTAGAATATGCCTTTCTTGGTGATGGTTCCAAGCTCCTTGTTATTATAGCATCTGACTTGACAGCTGAGCAGAGGGATAAGATTTTAGCTGTACTGAAAAAGCACAAAGGGGCGACTGCGTGGAAAATAGCTGATATCAAGGGAATAAGTCCATCTTTCTGTACACACAAGATTCTCATGGAGGACAATCACAAACCCGCAGCGATACCCCAACGAAGGCTTAACCCTAACATGAGGTAGGTAGTAAGAAAGGAGGTTATCAAGCTACTTGATGCATGTATAATTTATCCCATCTCCGACAGTGCATGGGTAAGCCCAGTACAAGTGGTACCGAAGAAGTGAGGAATGACAGTTGTCACCAACGAGAAGAATGAGCTTGTTCCTACCAGAGCTGTAATAGGTTGGAGAGTCTGCATAGACTACAGGAAACTAAATGATGCCAAAAGGAAGGATCATTTTCCTTTGCCTTTCATCAATCAGATGCTCGAACGACTTGCAGGACACTCTTATTACTATTTTCTAGATGGGCTCTCTTGGTATTTTCAGATACCTATTGGTCCGGAAGATCAAGAAAAGACCACCTTCACCTGCCCATATAGCACATTTGCTTACCGCCCCATGCCTTTTGGACTATGCAATGCTCCAGCTACTTTCCAAAGGTGTATGTTAGCAATTTTCAAAGATATGGTGAAAGACATCATGGAGGTATTAATGGATGATTTCTCTATTTTCAGTGATTCGTTCGAGTTATGTCTCAAAAATCTAGAATGCCTCTTGAACAGGTGCGAGGAGACTAACTTGGTTCTCAGTTGGGAAAAGTGCCATTTTATGGTCAAGGAAGGTAAAGTTCTTGGGCAGAAGATATCACAAAAAAGGGATTGAAGTGGACAGGGAAAAAGTGGAGACCATCGAGAAACTACCACCCCCTACGTCAGTGAATTCTATCAGAAGCTTCTTGGGACATGCAAGGTTTTATAGGAGGTTTGTCAAGAATTTCTCCTTGATCGCTCGACCCATGACAAAGCTACTCGAAAAAGATGCTCCGTTTGAGTTTAACGATGAGTGTAGGAATGCTTTTATCAGTCTAAAAAAGAAACTCATAGAGGCACCAATTGTAGTTTCTCCATATTGGAATTTGCCATTCGAATTGGTGTGTGATGCAAGTGATTATGCAGTTGGTGCAGTGCTTTGGCAGCACAGGGACAGTGATTTCCATCCTATCTATTGCAAGTAAAACTTTAAATGCAGCCCAGGAGAACTACACCACCACTTAGAAAGAACTCCTTGCAGTAGTGTTTGCTTTTGACAAATTCCAGTCATACTTGGTGTTGTCCAAAGTAATTATGTACACTAATTACTCTACACTCAAATACTTGTTAAATAAATCAGACGCCAAACCTCGATTGATCCATTGGGTACTTTTGCTACAAGAGTTTGACTTGGAGATTAAAGACAAAAAGGGGGCAGAAAACTTGGCCGCGGATCACCTATCACGCATTGAGGGCCCCACTGATGATGTGATGGAAAGGAGAGAGATAAATGATGCATTCCAAGGGGAGCAACTATGCAGTATTCAAGTGGTTGCAGAGGATGAGACCCCGTGGTTCGCTGATATTGCAAATTATCTAGCGGCTCACATATCAACAAAGAAAGAAATTCTTCTCCGACCTCAAGCATTATATCTGGGAAGACCCGTATCTTTTTCGGGTTTGTGCGGACCAAGTTGTTAGGAGATGTGATGAGAGGAGGGGAATGACATTTTGAGGCATTGTCATTCTGGTCCAACCGGGGGGTCACTACAGTGGAAACAGAACAACCAAAAAAATCTTGGATGCGGGATTCTACTAGCCTAGTATATTCCAAGATGCACAGATATTTGTGCAGCATTGCGATAAATGTCAGAGGACGGGGAATATTTCAAAAAGGGACGAGATGCCGCAAAATTGGAACCATGTTTGCGAAGTGTTTGACGTATGGGGGATTGACTTCATGGGCTCGTTCCCTAGCTCTCATGGTAATAAGTGTATTCTGGTAACAGTTGACTATGTTTCAAAGTGGGTGGAAGCTCATGCATTTCCATGATGTGATGCCAGAGTGGTAATGAAATTTGTGAAGAAACTATTCTCCCATTTTGGCGCGCCAAGATTGATCATTAGCGACCGGGGCACTCATTTCTGTAACTCTCAATTCGACAAATTCCTGAAACGGTACTGATTGCTTCCCGCAAGTGTACGGGATCGCCAAGTAATACCTCATGTGAAGACATGAGGATCATATTCCACGCGGCTAAGGATCTCCTATTACTCCTTCTTGAGCTATTATCTAGCCTAAGATCTCAAGCGATGGATTTAACTCTACTAAATGTAATTAAAGCTAAAACAATATTTGCCAACAAGTTAGAGAGAACAAGAAATGAGCAAGCAAGAGAATCAATGAAATGCAAAGGCCTATAGATGTGGATCCCCTTGAGGGGTTATCATACAACATGGATGATGATCTAAAGATGCAATGGTAAAATGGGCCATGAGATTTCAAGATTAGAACAACCCAATTTCTCGGCGATTGAACCCTAATCCCATACGAACATAGATAGGAATTTCTCCCAAATCTATATCCCTACGATTACATTAAGTACGGGAGTTGAAGCGAATCTTAGAGAAAATGGTGAGTCATCTACGATTACATTATATACCCCCCAAGTCATACGGGTCGTATGGGGTCGTATGGGGGTCATATGGCACTCAAAAACCCAAGATTCACGTTCTATACAGGGTGCATATGACCTCCATACAGCTCGTATACTGGGTAGTATGGAAATCTGGGCAGACACTCCGAATCATTCTGCTGCTACAGTGCATACAGCCCCCATACTGGGTAGTATTGGGGTAGTATGAAATTTCTGTTTTCTTCTCTTTTCACCCAAATGATATTTTCTTGTTCTCCATGGTTTCCTTATGCCCTACAAAGCAAATAGTAGACGATTAAGCATAAAATGGGCATCAAACCTCATAAAAAACATGCAAAGTGAATACGATATATATATGAAAACATCTACATTTAGACACTTATCTGGTACGGGGTGTCTCATCATACTTTGACTCCATATCACCCCCAAACAAGTGGTCAAGTTGAAGTTTCAAATCGGGAGTTGAAGCGAATCTTAGAGAAAATGGTGAGTCATCATCGAAAGGATTGGGGTGATCAGCTTGACGATGTACTCTGGGGCTATAGAACGGCTTACAAAATGCCCATTGGAACAACACCATACAGACTAATCTATGGGAAGGAATGCCACTTACCCGTCGAATTGGAGCACAGAGAATATTGGGCCATAAAACAGTTAAATTTTGACCCCCACTTGATAGGCCGCAAGAGGAAGCTCCAACTTAATAAGCTAAATGAATGGCGAACGGTGGCATATGAAAACTCATTATGCTATAAGGAGAGAGTGAAAGAAAGCCATGACTGACACATCAAAGAAGCTAAGTGCTTCCAAGAGGGAGATCAAGTACTACTCTTCAACTCTCGACTAAAGCTTTTTCTAGGCAAATTGAAATCATGGTGGCATGGACCATATTCAGTCACACATGTGTTCCCTCATGGCACCGTCGAGATATCCCATCCACAAAATGGAACGTTCAAGGTCAATGGTCAACGATTGAAACATTACTTTTCAGGTAACAACACTTTGCCAAAGAATGGAGGTAACACTCCACCATATGTCCCACCATGATCATGAGGTAAAACACATCAAGATAACGACATTAAATTAGCACTTCTTGGGAGGCAAACCAAGCTTTTGAACTCTTTACCTTTTGTTTTTGTATTATTTGAGTGTTTGTGGTTTGTGTTCTTTAGTTTTTGTGCATGTTTGGTAGCCTTGTTCATCGTCCTTCTTATGTTTTTCATCCATGTCGTTGAGAATGCCTTGAGTGATTTGATGATTAGACTCCATGAAATTAAACTCTTGAGTGTTTATGTGCTTAATTTGGCTTTGTTTTCATTGTTTTTATTTAGGTTTGGAGGAGGCTAAGTTGATATTAATCTGGAAATCACCCGTTTTATGACCGTGAGAGAGGCCGTGAGCCATCCAGTAGGCTCTCACGGGTGCCCTTGCTCCCGCAAGGACACCTGTGAGGCATCCAGAGAGCTCTCATGGGTGCCCTTGCACCCGCAAAGGGACCTGTAAGCAATCCTGAGGGCCCTTGCAGTTTCCCTTGCGGCCGCAAGGGCACCCGCAAGGACACCCGAATGAGGGTTTAAATCAGCCCCTCACTCATCTTCTTTCTTCTCACTCACACACTCATTTTCTTTCTCTCATAACTTTCTCATTTCTCCACCAAATCCACTCATTTTCTTTGCTCTAGATCACTCTCCTCCTCCTCTAATCTTATTTTGTGAAGGAATTTCAAGGTTTAAACACTCAATTGGCCATTTTAAGCTTTTGAATCACCCCATTTACTCTAGGGTTAAGTTATGTCTCTCATCTCTCAAACCTTGAGCTTTTGATGTTCTTTTTGGGCTGATTCTATGGGGGGTTTTGCTCTCTTTTGATGATGGAACATGTGTGGAATGAAACTATCTGATTGAAAATTTGTTGTGCTCCATTTACAAACAAGGTTCTTGCAAAATGTTTTCAGGTTTAGTGTAGCACTTGCATTTTTCACTAGTTTTCATTCCATTGAGCTTGTATTTGTTTAAAACTTGGTTAATTGTTCTTCCCTTGGTCTTGTAGGTATAAGGGTGAAGAAAGTAGCCTACAAGAAGGCTAGGAGGGACCCTTCTTCCCCTCCCAACAAACCAACGTTTAAGAATGAAGAGCAGAAGACACGTTATGCACTTTTATGACGGAAGGGGTTTGGAACCATTCGGAGAATAGAATGGGATGTCTTGAAGCTGTTGGGGTTGGATGGTATCATCTTGGGGCTCAACTCCCATAGTGGGTGGGACAAATTATTCTCCATTGAAGAGCCCACCTACAAGGAGTTAACACTAGAAGTTTTGAGCACCATCGAGGTTGCGAAGCATTGTCCACTCACTCACCAACCAAGTTCTATCTCCTTTCGTGCATTCGAGAAGAAGCATCGGGTTATGCAAGATCACTTGGGTGTACTCTTGAGACTTTACAACGAAGCATATACACTCACACCCAGATTCAAAGACTTATCACTCTTGAGGGGAGCAAGGGCAGTCACAGTCAAGCATTCAGACTTATGCACATAGAATAAGATCTCCGCCAACTTGTCCATCATTAAAGAAGCAAAGTGATCCACAACGTGAACATGTGCCCGTTTGCGTCACCTCGATGAAAGTATGGACTCGGGAAGTATATTAGGCCATGTACTATAGTGGAACATTGTAGAGAAAGTACTATAGCAGAAATGTTCACAGTGGCTGAGAAAACAAGAATTCAGAGAATCCACACGGGCATGTGAAAATTATACACGTTCGTGTGGAAATTCTACATGGGCGTGTGAAAGATCCACAGGCCCGTGTGGTCACCCGATTCTAGCCCTAATTAAAGCCAATTCAGCCACGATTTCAGTATTCTTTTCTCCATCTTTTCCCCAACTTGAGAGAGGGTTTCGGCTAGGGTTTTGAGAGGTATTGGCTAGGGTTTTGGAGAGGTTCTATGGCTCTGACATCGTCATTCGTTAGGAAGAAGGTTGGTAGGGGAGCTTCGTCGAGGCATATCCTATACCGGACAAGGGAATCTTTAGACGACGAGTAGAGGACTTTCCACAAGGCCATCGACACGACTATCGAGGTGGGTTCTCTATGGATTCATTGCTTTTACATTCTATTTCTTTGATTGTACTTAGCTCCATGAAGAGCTAAACCCCTAGTGGGTACTTGGGTATTTGTAAACCCTAGGATGTATTTGTTTCATTGAATCTCTTTATTATGCTTTGAATCAATTGATGTTTATTGTGAGTTCCAACCTTGAATGCTTGATTGTATGAACATTTACCCTTGTGTGACACTAGGGTTTAGAGTTCTTGTTGGCAACCTTGTGAGTGAGTGACACACCACGAGCTTTAGACAAAGCTAGGTTGGAGAGGGTTGAGAGGGTGAGTCGAGAGGTACAGGAGCATCCCCTTTCCCCTCAGACGTGATAGATTCTACCTCCGCTCCTCGAGTTCTTTGTGGCCATAATAGAGTGAATGGTCTAAGAGATGACCCTCTCCTGGGGCTTAGTTGCCCGTGCAATGGAGTGAAGCGTTGAGGTGATCTTAGTATCTAGGGCTTAATTGTGGTTGGGGACCTTCCACCTGGTCCAAAGGGTTAGGTCTATAATTAGGAAGAGATTTATCACTTGGAATCCCTAGAGCTCATTGCAACTCTATTCGAGTGCGAGGTTGAGAGGTTATTTAATCTCTCATCCGGGACATGTATAGAGTTAGGCATAGTTGACCTTAGATTTGGGACTATGTATTTAAGGATTTCCATGACTCACCATTGCATTTATTAGGAAGCATAATAGAGGGTTCTTGCACTTGAAACGATTGTTCTAGGTGGAGCATTATCTGAGTACCCCATATTTATCGATTGCCTTACCTCCCTCTTTACTCGTACTATTTTACTTGTTGTTTTTACTTTTGAGAATTGAATCATTGTCACACTTATCACTACTGATCTTTCACATAGCTAAGAAGCGAATTAAGTGTTTTTATTCCCTATTCCCTGTGGATTCGATACCAGGTCATCCGGGATTATTACTTCTATAAACCAGTGCACTTGCTGGATTATTACTTTTGTGGGAGTGATACGGGCAGAGGTAGCTGAGGCTCGAGTAGAGATTGCCGAGATTACGGTTACGCAAGTAACTCATTACACAGAGTTTATGGCACGTTTCGACGTATTACAGCAGATCTTAGAGCGAGATGTCGCCTCATCATTTGTCTTACGTCCGAGGACTCCTCAGGCTCCCTCGCTACCTCCAGCATCCCCATCACCTATTCTAGCACCACAGGATCCACCATGTGCTTCTCCACCACCACCAGTAGCAGAGTAGCCGACAGAGCGTGATACCGACATTTGACTTTCTTTTTCTGCATTTTCTTTATTTTTTATTTTATTTTAGACTTGTTCACTCAGAAAGGATTCTCCTTCTGAGTTTATTTTCATTTTGCATCTCGAGTTATATTCATTGCTTTATCTTTTATATACTCGAGTTATTTTTGTTTTTCTTGTGCTTCACTGAACCCCCTCGTGTATGCGTGCAGATGGTCTTGTCAACTTTGGGAATTGAGACTTTGTCATGGGCACGGCCAAAGTGCTTTGGCACTTGGCCGTGTGAGCTTCACAACCCGTCGGAACATTACTCCCAAGGACTTAGCTCCATCAAATGCGATACTGGGAGTCACGGGAGTATTGTTTTGTTTGCTTCTTCCACATATATTCTTCATTAATATATATTTTGAGTGATGTTGAATACGTACATTGAGGAAATTGTACAACTTAAGTGTGGGGGCAGTTTCATAGTGTACACATCCTTTTTATTGTTCTTGATTGATATACATGCTCCATGGAGAGCTAAACCCCTAGTGGGTACTTGGGTATTTGTGAACCCTAGGATGTATTTGTTTCATTGAATCTCTTTATTATGCTTTCAATCAATTGATGTTTATTGTGAGTTCCAACCTTGAATGCTTGATTGTATGAACATTTCCCCTAGAGTGACACTAGGGTTGAGAGTTCTTGTTGGTAACCTTGTGAGTGAGTGACACACCACGAGCGTTAGACAAAGCTAGGTTAGAGAGGGCTGAGAGGGTGAGTAGAGAGGCAGGGAGCGTCCTTTTTTCCCCTCCGCGACGTGATAGATTCTACCTCCGCCTCCCCGAGTTCTTTTGCGCCTAATAGAGTGAATGGTCTAAGAGATGACCCTCCGACTGGGCTTAGTTGCGCGTGCAACGGAGTGAAGCGCTGAGGTGATCTTAGTATCTAAGGCTTAATTATGGTTAGGGACCTTCCACCCGGACCAAACTGTTAGGTCTATAATTAGGAAGAGATTTATCACTTGGAATCCCTAGAGCTCATTGCAACTCTATACATGAAAAGTGAGAGTGTTGAGATTGTTCGATTTCTTCTCCGGGACCTGAGAAAGTTAGTATAGTTGACCTTAGATTTGGCATTATGTAATTAAGGATTTCCACGACTCACCATTGTATTGATTAGGAAGCATAATAGAGAGTTCTTACACTTGAAACAATTATCCTAGGTGGAGCATTATCCGGTACCCCATCTTTATCGATTGCGCTTTATCCCCTTCTTTTACTTTTTACTCTCTTTATTTGTTACTTTTTATTGTTGAGAATTGAATCATTGTCACACTCATCATCATTGATCTTTCGCATAGCTAAGAATCGACTATGGTTTTTATTCCTCACTCGTGGATTCGATACCCGCCACCCGGATTACATTTCTCGACAAACCCTGCACTTCCGGATATACGCAAGGGGACCTTGTCAGAGAGGGTTTCGGCTAGGGTTTTGTTAGGTGTTGGCTAGGGTTTTGGAGAGATTCTATGGCTCTGACATCGCCATTCC
>NC_052477.1:18976128-19130977 GCF_009730915.1 Dioscorea cayenensis subsp. rotundata | reverse complement strand
TAAAGTCTCATCGCTATCGTAGCAAAAACATTGAAGCAAGTCATCAGAGCAGCCCGGCCTAGAAATCAGAGAAACAGTGGATCCACACGGGTGTGTGGAAATTATCGACGCCCATGTGGAAATTCCACAGGGGCGTGTGACATCATACACGCCCGTGCAGTCGCCCGATTCCAGCCCTATTTAAAGCCGATTTCAGCCCCGATTTCAGCATTCTTTTTTCCATCTTTCCCCAACCTGTGAGAGGGTTTCGGCTAGGGTTTCGAGGGGTATTGGCCAAGGTTTTGGAGAGGTTCTACGGCTCCAACATCGTGATTCCATTAGAAAGAAGGTTGGGAGGGGAGCTTCGATCGAGGCGTCCCCTATACCGGACGAAAGAATCCTTGGACGACGAGTAGAGGACTCTCCACAAGACCATCGACACGACCATCGAGGGGATTTCTTTATGGATTCTTTGCTTTTACATTTAATTTCTTTGATTGTACTTAGCTCCATGGAGAGCTAAACCCCTAGTGGGTACTTGGGTGATTGTGAACCCTAGGATGTACTCGCTTTCAATGAACTTCTTTATTATGCTTTCAATAAATTGATGTTTATTGTGAGTTCCAACCTTGAATGCTTGATTGTATGAACATTTCCCCTAGAGTGACACTAGGGTTGAGAGTTCTTGTTGGTAACCTTGTGAGTGAGTGACACACCACGAGCCGTTAGACAAAAGCTAGGGTTGGAGAGGGTTGAGATGGTGAGTCGAGAGGTGCAGGGAGCGTCCCCTTTCCCCTCGGACGTGATAGATTCTACCTCCGTTCCTTGAGTTCTTTGCTGCCATAATAGAGTGAATGGTCTAAGGGATGAACCTCCGCTGGGAGCCTAGTTGCGCTGCAATGGAGTGAATCGTTGAGGTGATCTTAGTATCTAGGGCTTAATTGTGGCTAGGGACCTTCCACTCGGACCAAAGGGTTAGGTCTATAATTAGGGAAGCGATTTATCACTTGGAATCCCTAGAGCCCATTGCAACTTTATTCGAGTACGAGGTTGAGAGGTTACTTAATCTCTCCTCTGGGACATGAATAGAGTTAGGCATAGTTGACCTTAGAATTTGGACTATGTATGTAAGGATTTCCACGACTCACCATTGCATCGATTAGGAAGCATAATAGGGAGTTCTTGCACTTGAAATGATTTTTCTAGGTGAAGCATCATCCGAGTACCCCATCTTTATCGATTGCCTTACCCCTTTCTTTATTCTTGCTCTCTCACTTGTTTCTTTTATTATTGAGAATTGAATCAATTTCACACCAATCATTATTGATCTTTCACATAGCTAAGAACCAAATTAAGTATTTTCATTCCCTACTCCCTGTGGATTCGACCCCGCTCACCCGGGATTATTACTTCGACAAACCCGTGCACTTGCGGGATATAAGCAAAGGGATCTTGTCAAGTTTTTGGCGCCGTTGCCAGGGAGTTAGGAGTTTAGAGATACTTTGCACTTTGTTTTCTTTTTCTTTAATTTTGGTGCAACTCCAGGTTATGACCCGAGGGAATTCATCAATAATGATTGAAGGAGACCCTGAGCTTGAATGTACACTTCGAAGGAAAGGGAAAGAACCTGTACAAGAACAGCCTAATCCAGCTGATTTGGAAGTAGAAGGATCTGACAACATGGCAGAACAAAATGAGCAACAACGGACACTATTCGATTATGCCAGTCCTTCAGTATTGGGGACACAATCGAGTATTGTGCGTCCCCCAATCACAGCTCAGAATTTCGAGCTAAAGCCGGCATTCATCCATATCGTCGCAGTAGCTCAGTACAATTCAACAGCTTTGGCCGATGAGGATCCAAACAGATCATATAGAGAGCTTCCTCAAGGTGTGTGACATGCTGAAGATAAATGGTGTGACGGATGATGCCATCAAATTGAGAGCCTTCCCGTTTTCCTTAAAGGGGAAAGCAAAGCAGTGGCTACACTCATTACCTAGGGAATCAATCACTACATGGGAGGAGATGGTAGAAGCTTTTCTAGCCCGTTATTTCCCTCCCGGAAAATCAGCAAACCTTAGGAATGAGATCTCATCCTTTATGCAGTTGGAATTGGAGTCTCTATTTGAGACATGGGAAAGGTTCAAGGAACTCCTGCACAAGTGCCCGCAACACGGATTCCCGGAGTGGATGATTGTTCAAACCTTCTACAATGGTTTGAACCCGAGTACAAGGCAACTCTTGGATGCGGCGGCAGGAGGTACCTTAGGTAGCAAGACCCCCAACGAGGCACGTCAATTGATTGAAGAAATGGGGTTAAATAGCTACCTGTGGAACGCTAGGGAAAAGAAAAAAGTGGCCGGACTCCATGAAATTAATGCGGTAACTTCATTGGCGGCCCAAGTGGAGAGTTTGAGTAAGAAGCTAGATCTTATAGCTTCGAATAGAGTTGCGGCCATGACAAATTGTACCGGTTGTGGTGGAGGACATGCTCCTTCTGATTGCCCAATTGTCATAGGTGATGTTTCTTCAGTTGAGAATGTTGACTTTGTAGGTAATGGAATGAGACCTCAAGGGAATCCATACAGCAACACCTACAATTCAGGTTGGAAGAATCATCCCAACTTTTCATGGAGTAATCAAGGACCACAGAAGACCATGGGGTCATCGGGGTTCCAACAACAACAACAAGCCTCTCAAGTGGAAAACAGAATTTCAGGTTTGGAAACCCGAATGACGGATTTGGAGAAGCACTTGGCTAGATTTGTTCAATCGGCAAATACAAGGTTTGAATCAGTGGAGGCTACACTTCGCAATCACACCGCCTCCTTGCACAACCTTGACAATCAAGTGGGGAAAATTGCGAAATCTCTTTCCGAAAGGCCACATGGAAGTTTACCAAGCAACACAGAAACCAACCCGAGAGAACATGTGAAGGCGATCGCTTTGAGAAGCGGTCATGAGGTTGAAGGGCGGCTTCTGAGTGAAAAACTGAAAGAACACGCACCCGAGGTCGTAGAGGTTGAGAAGGGAGCAAACAAAGAGAAAGAGGTGTCACCTCCATCTTTCAAGCCAAGAATCCCTTATCCCTCTAGATTAAAGAATGACCAAGGGGATGACCAGTATAAGAAGTTCCTGAGTTTGTTCAAGCAACTCCACATCAACATTCCTTTTGTTGAGGCTTTGGCTCAAATGCCTAAGTATGCGAAGTTTCGGAAAGACCTATTGACCAACAAGAGGAAATTGGAGGAGAGTGCTTCAGTGGTGCTTGATGCTTCATGCTCGGCGGTGTTGCAAAAGAACATACCGAACAAGAAGAAAGACCCGGGAAGCTTCATTATTCCGTGTAACATCGGCAACTTAGGCGAGGAAATGGCATTGGCAGATTCAGGGGCAAGTATCAACGTCATGCCATATACTTTCTTCCAAAAGCTAGGCTTGGGTGAGCCTAGGCCTACTCGGATGACTTTACAATTGGCAGACCGAACGATACGACATCCGAGAGGCATCATTGAAGACGTTCTTGTCAAGGTGGACAAGTATATTTTTCTGGTTGACTTTGTAGTGCTAGATGTTGATGAGGATGCAGATGTAGCCTTGATACTTGGGAGACCGTTCTTGCGGACTTCCAAAGCATTGATTGACATGGACGGTGGAGAGCTCACGTTGAGAGTCGGAGACGATAAGCTCACTTACCGCCTTGCTAAAGCCATGCGGCATTCTCTCGATTTTGATGACACTTTGTATTTTCTAGACACTACTGATGAGATTGTTGATGAATATATATAGGAAATGTTCAACCCGGATCCGTATGAAGGTTTGTTCGACCAAGAGGAGATCAATGAAGAAGTGATGATGCTTGGTTCGACTGGAGAGTAAAAATCTACCCCGGGAATCTTGAAGAAGATGCTCCGGAAAATGAAGAGGGCTCGAAGACGCCACCGAAAATGCCCCAAGACTGTTAGATATGTACATGAGCCAAGAAAGTTGGACGAACCATTGTTAGGTGGTCCAAAGCCCGATAGTGCACCCTCTACCCTCAAGAGACTTTGCTCATCATGCTTTCAAGTTATGGGTAAGAGGGCAACCTTCATTCATGAACCACCTTGAGGTAAGATAGATACGTCAAGCTTAGTGACGTTAAACAAGTGCTTCTTGGGAGGCAACCCAAGTGTTTACTGTTTTTCGTACTTTTAGTTTAGTTTGTTTGCATGAATAAATTTTTAAGTGTTGGTGTTTCAATTTTTGAGTGCTTGTGCTGCGATTTTATTGTGGGTTTTTTAAAAAATTCATTGTATGTTTTGTTGAGAATTGGCGAAGTTTGGTAATTTGAGTTCTATTTTGTGTTTTTATCTGGTATATCTTTCATAATAGGGGAGGCTCTGAGTGTGTAAACATGTTCAGGCTAGTTCTGCAGAGCCTGCAGGTTTTTCTAAGTCATCTAGAGAAAACACACGGACGTGTGGAAATTCCACACGCCCGTGGTTGTGTACTGTGCACTCTTCCAGAGAGGGCACAGGGGCGTGCGGCTGCCCCCGTGGACGACCATGCGACTGGCGCAATCCCGTGGGTAATTTTCACACGGGCGTGTGCCTTCCTGCAGAGTTGGGCAGATTTTCCCGAGAATACACAGGGGCGTGGACTCGCCCCTGTGGATGACCTTGTGAACCATGCACGGGCGTGGGTAATTTCCACACGCCAGTGCAAAACTCTGCAGATTGCTCCCTCCATCCCAAGAAAACACTGGGGCGTGCGGTCGCCCCTGTGAGTTGAGGCCTGTGAATGCCCACGCTCGTGGGGAATTTCCGCACGGGCGTGTGGCCGACTTGATATTTTTCTCAAATGACCAGGGAAGCCACAGGGGCGTGCGTCTGCCCCTGTGGGTCTAGCGCACGGGCGTGGATAATTTCCGCACGCCCGTGGGAGATCGTTTTAAGTCAGTGAGAGTTTTCTCCAAGAGCGCACAGGGGCGTGCATACGCCCCTGTGGAGCTTCTGAAGTGAGGCACACGGGCGTGGGGAATTTCCGCACGCCCGTGTGGATGAACAGAACGTCAAAAGTCGCGAGTTCTATTTAAAAAGGGGATGATTTCTCTCCTTCTTCATGACTCCTTTACCCTTGAAAACACTCTCACAACATTCTCCGAGTCCATTGCGCTAGTTTGGTGGGATTTTAGCAAGTTTTCCGGCCGGCTATCTATTTTCTCATTTCTCCTGGTCGGTAAATTCATTTTCTTCATCTTCTTCGTCAATTCATGATTTCTATTGATTAATCTAGTCAACAATGCTTCGTTTCTTCAATTGGAACAATGATTTATGTTTAGAACAAAGTTAGAGATATTATTGATGTGTATTTTTCCGGATTGTTGATACACGGCAGATGCGTTTCTCACGCCCGTGAATCCAGACGGGCAGTGGAAATTCCACACGACGAGTGTGGATTTCTGCAGATTGTTTTGTCAACTTGTTTGACTAATTTTGTTTAAATTTGGCGGATCATGGCACCTAGGGACAAAGAAGCAAAGCGATAAGAGGCCACGTGAGTCATCCTCTCGAGCCCGAGGGCATGCGATTTGTGATTCCCGAACATCGGGCCCGTTATGAGCGCTTATCGAGACTCCGCTCGGACTGCACTCGATTTACGGACACGACTATATTACGAGATCTTCAGCAGGGAGATGAGTTTGCTGATGAGGTTGAGGACCTTGTTTCAGAGGGGGGTTGGCGGCAGTTGTTGACGATTAGAGAGCCAGCTATCCGAGAGTTTGCATTGGAGGTGCTCTCATCGTTTGAGTTTGATAGAGCGTATGCGAGCTTCAACAGTTTGGGCACCATTCAGTTAAGAGTGTTTGGTCACCACCATAGTTTGAGCATTATGCAGTTTTCCATACTACTTGGCTTATCCGAGGAGGCATTCACAGATTTCGAGGAGTACGCATGCTACATCACCGACAATCCTGGAACCTTGACCCCGCAGAGAGCTTACAGAGTGCTATGTGGTCAGGGTTAGTACGAGCCGGGGGTCTCCAAGGCCACATGCCTTTCCCGGCCTGCCTATAGATATTTGCACGCAATCATGAGTAGGTCGGTGAATGGTCGTGGCGATAGTACTGGTGTCCTGAGCCGCTAGGGAGTTCTCGTGACTTGTACTCTATGGTAGAGCACGTACCGATACATTTAGGGCACATCTTGGCTTATTACATCAGACATCAGGGATAGTACACTAGACTAGGAGCGATCTTCTCAGGTCCTTACATTACGAGATTAGTGCTGGGCATGGGTCTCTTGGATTCGATTCGCGGGGCCGAGAAGACGAGTGTACCCGCTCCCCTAGGTCTAGAGATGATGCGGTTGATGGGCATGGTCCGCAGGGTTCGGACAGGGGTTTTTGCGTTAGTTCTACCAGCCCCAGAGATAGCTGAGGATGAAGGTGATGACGCCGGAGCATCTCAGCCCACCCCCGAGCCTCAGCCCGCATTGATGGACACCGAGGCACCTCCAACGACCGAGGAACCACCTCTAGTGCGTGTGTTTTCACCTTCTCGAGCCAATGATCGCTTTGAGAGGCTCGAGAATGCTATAGGAGTGGTCCGAGCTGAGGTTGCTGCGATTAGGGCTATGCAGGCCACTCAGTACACAGAGTTCATGGCGCATTACGACATATTACAGCAGATCCTAGAGCGAGACGTTACCTCATCATTTGTCCTACAGCCGAGGACTCTTCAGGCACTCGCCGAGACTCTCCAAAGACCTCCATCCTCGGCCCTAGCACTAGAGGACCCACTATATGCTTCCACTTCAGCAGCAGCAGCAGCGGAGACCGAGAGCGACTTCGACACTTGACCTTTCTTTTACTTTCATGCGGTTTACTTTTATCTTATTTTCTTGTTTTTAGACTTGTTCACTCAGAAAGGATTTTTCTTCTGAGTTTATATTATTTTGCATTATCGAGTTGTATTCATTGCTTCATCTTTTATACACTCGAGTTATTTTTTTGTTTTTTTCTTGAGCTTCACTGAACCCCCTCGTGTATGCGTGCAGATGGTCTTGTCTTCTTGGAAATTGAGACTTAGTCATGGGCATGGCCAAGGTGCTTTGGCACTTGGGCCGTAGTGAGCTTCACAACCCGTTGGAACACTACCCCCAATGAATTAGCTTCATCAAACGCAACACTAGGAGTCAGGGGAGTATTGTTTTGATAACTTCTCCCACATCTATTTTTTGAATGATATATTTTGAGTGAGCTTGCATGTGTACATTGAGGACAATGTATAACTTAAGTGTGGGGGGAAGTTTCATAGTGCACACATCTTTTCTATTGTTCTTGATTGTTATATGCTCACATAGCCAATGGCGGTTCACCTTAGTTACAATGGTTGTATTCTTGAGTTTAGGAGAATTTCTAACATTGAATGTTTTCATGCTCTAGTTCTTGCTTGAATTTGTAGGAATTTTTGCCCGATTTACACTTAGTGTACTATTCACTCTTTGAACTCTATTGGAAACTCTTGTTCGATGTTAAAGGGACTAGTTAGGTTTATTTTCTTGTGCTAATTCAAAATAATAATAATAATAATAATAATAATAATAATAATAATAATAATAATAATAATGAAAAGAAGGAACAAAATAGTTTTATTGTTTATTTGTATTTGTTGGGTGGAAAGAGCTACCACCTATGAAGTATGAAGCTACTCTCACAAGTCGGGATACTAGTTATGCCCTAATGAGAGAAAGAGCTATCTCATAGGATGAGTGAAAGCTACCACTGGGTAGAAAAGAGCTACCACCTCGAAAGTGTGAAAGCCACCTTAGCGACCGCTGGGAAAGGGCTACCTTAGAGGATGTGTGAAGCTACTATCGTTTTTTGAAATGTTTGTTGTTTTCTTGTTGTAGATAAATAAGTCCCTTGCACTTAGAACTTTGAGGAGTATAACTTGGGGTGTTTTGAGTGAGTTCACACACTTACACGAAATTCGGGTTTGTTATCCTTTTTATTCAAGTTTTTTTAGCTAGAGCATTGATTTTTCGTATTTAGTGTTGAAATTTTTCCTTACTTGTAGAATGCTATCTTTTGTATACTTTGGTGAACCTAAGGCCAAGCACTTTCAACATTTTCTTCATTGATGCATGTATCGTTTTAATGTTTGCTTTGAGGACAAGCAAAAGCTTAAGTGTGGGGAGTTTGATAAGTGCTTGTGTGATATGAATGCTGAGCGCTCATTCCTTCCGTTGAGCATTACTTTTCTCAGGGTTTTTTTACATTAATATGTGTTTTTTTATGTTACTTTTATGCGGTAGGGGTTGTGAGGCCGAGTATGAAGGAAATAGGGCCAATGTGGATCATAATGCACCTATTTTGGAAGAGATCTTGGTAAGGTTCAAAACGCGAAGACATAGGTCGGTGTGAGATGCTAGAGTGTGTGCCAACCTCCTCAGATTCGAAAGTGAGCACATTCATTTGAGGGGCACAAAGGCGCTCACACTCGAGCATTCCCGATTTATGCATATAAAAACAAGAGATCCACCAACGTGTACATCATTGAAGAAGCAAGTGATTCACGACGTAAACGTGTGCCCGTTTGCGTTACCCCAATGAAAGTATGGAATTTGGGAGTATTTCCGGCAGAGTAATGTAGCAGGTTACTGTAGCAAAACAATGAAGCAAGTACTGTAGCAGCCCGGCCGAGAAATCAGAGAAACACAGAATCCACACGGGCGTGTGGAAATTATCCACGCCCCTGTGGAAATTCCACAGGGGCATGTCACCCAGACGACAATAAGGATCACCTCTTCCGAGGTATGATATTGAGGGAGGAAGAAGAAGCTTACGGACGAGCAAGGAAGTATTTCAGAAGTATCCCAAGTAACCTCAAGCCAACCACTAATGGACCAACTCACCCTGGAACCTATCAAACAGGAGCAAGTTCAGACGTAAGTATTAGTGCCGTAGACACACTAGGGGTGAGCACACTACACCATATGGGACTATCAGCGGCATTTTTAATGGCTTTTAGCGGCATTTATAAACGCCGCAAAATTTATGACCGGTGTTTATAAAAAACGCTACGTATGATGCCGCTAAAGATAACGTCAGTATTTTAGCAGTGTTTAATTCGATAAACGCTGGAATATTAACGTCGTTTAATAAATAAAC
This sequence comes from Dioscorea cayenensis subsp. rotundata, assembly GCF_009730915.1. Classification (NCBI taxonomy): domain Eukaryota; kingdom Viridiplantae; phylum Streptophyta; class Magnoliopsida; order Dioscoreales; family Dioscoreaceae; genus Dioscorea; species Dioscorea cayenensis. Next base: position 19,121,841 of record NC_052477.1, on the reverse strand, counting down.
TCCAGCAAAATTGGTACCAAAGTATACATATATAAGGCATCAAATAGGGGCGCTTATTAAATAAAATAAATGCCGCTATTGTCACGGCGATCATTAGCATGAATGTCGTGCAAATGTGTGGTCTGTAAATTTTAGAAAATGTAAATTAGCGGCATTTTTATAAATAAATGGCACTAATTTATTGGCGTTTTATTTCAAAACGCCACAAATATAGTGGCATTTTTAAAGCAAAACGCCACTACTTTAGTGGCATTTTTTTATATAAACGCTGCTAATTTAGTAGCATTTATGTATTAAACTCCACTAAATTACTGGCGTTCTTAGCAAAACGCCACTAGTTTTCCCATCTTTCAAATAATGTAAATGATTTTTAACGGCGTTTTTGTGATAAAAAACCACTAAATAACGGTGTTTTCCTAATAAAACGCCACTAAAATGATATGCTCTGCCGGCGTTTTGAGTAGAAACCCCGCTAAATTTATTTTGAATATAATTCCTTCCATTTTGCATTTTTATTTATGCACATTTTTTACAAAAACAATGCTACTAGAGGATGTGAACAAGGAAAGAAACGACTCCACTTTAAAAAGAAATTGCTCCCCTTGGCGTTCTGTGCATCCACACGGGCGTGCGGAAATTACCCACGAACGTGTGCCTCATTAAGAGAGCTCCACAGGGGCAGATGCACGCCCCTGTGCGCTCTCGAGAGAAACTCGCACAGTCTCTGAACGCCCCTCCACGGGCATGCGTAAATTACGCACGCCCATGCGCCCGACCAACAGGGGCAGATGCACGCCAATGTGACTGCTCTGGACATCCGAGAAAATCTCCTAAATGTTTCGCACGCCCGTGTGGCAATTATGCACGGGCGTGGACATTCACAATCTCAACTCACAGGGGTAAGCGCACGCCCCTGTGTCTTCTCGGGATGGCGAGAGCTCCTCTGCAGAGATTCGCACAGGCGTGTGGAAATTACCCACGCCCATGCAATTTTCACAAGGTCGCCCACAGGGGCGAGTTCACGCCCCTGTGCGCTCTCAGGATAATTTGACAAACTCTGAAGGAAATCACACGCCCTTGTGGAAATTACCCACGGGCGTGCGATATTCGCATGGTCATTCACAGGGGCAGCCGCACGCCCCTGTGCCTTCTCTGGATGAGCTCGCAATACAAATACACGGGCGTGCGAAAATTCTACACGCCCGTGCATTTTCACTGGATGCCTTAGAAAAACCTGCAGGCTCTGCAGAAAGTTTCTGAACATGTTTACACACTCAGAGCCTGCCATAGTATGCAAGTTTTACCAGCAAAAAACATGGAATAAAGTTCAAACGACATAACTTTGCCAATTCCACATGAAAACACACGATGAATACTCAAAGCCCACAAGAAAATCTCAGCACAAGCATCTAAAAATCAAGACACCAACACTTAACAAATTATTTATGCAAACAAACTAAACTAGAAGATAAGAAAATAGTAAACACTTGGGTTGCCTCCCAAGAAGCGCTTGTTTAACGTCACTAAGCTTGACATACCTTGTCTTACCTCACGGGGGTTCATAGATGAAGGTTGCCCTCTTACCCATGACTTTAAAGCATGATGTGCAAAGTCTCTTAAGGATGGAGGGTGAATTATCGGGCTTCAGACCACCTAGCGATGGTTCATCCAACTCCTTCAGTTTACGAATGTCTCCAATAGCCTTGGAGTGTTTCTGGTGGCGTCTCCTAGCCCTCTTCATTTTCGGGAGCACCTTCTTCAAGATCCCCAGGCTAGATGGTACTTCTTCCGTCGAACCAAGCATCATTACTTCTTCATAATCCTCCTCTTGGTCGAACAAACCCTCGTATGAGTCCGGATCGAACATTTCCTTCATGTATTCATCAACAATCTCATCAGTAGTGTCTAGAAAGTATAAAGTATCATCGAAATCAAGAGAATGCCGCATGGCTTCAGCAAGGCACTATGTGAGCTTGTCATCTCCAACCCTCAAAGTTAGCTCTCCGCCGTCCATGTCAATCAATGCCTTGGATGTCCGCAAGAACTGTCTCCCAAGTATCAAAGGTACATCCTCATCCTCATCGACATCTAGTACTACAAAGTCAACTAGAAAAATGTACTTGTCCACCTTGACAAGCACGTCTTCAATGATGCCTCTCGGATGTCGCACTGTTCGGTCCGCTAGTTGCAAAGTCATCCGAGTAGGCCTAGGCTTGCCCAAGCCTAGCTTTTGAAAGAAGATGTATGGCATAACGTTGATCATCGGCCCCCGAGTCCGCCAATGCCATTTCCTCACCTAGATTGCCAATATTACACAGGATGATAAAGCTTCCCGGGTCTTTCTTGTTGTTCGGCATGTTCTTTTACAATACCGCCGAGCATGAAGCTTCTAAAATCACTGAAGCACTTTTCTTCAACTTCTTCTTGTTAGTCAATAAGTCTTTCAAGAACTTTGCATACTTAGGCATTTGGGCCAATGCCTCAACAAAAGGAATATTAATGTGGAGTTGCTTGAACAAACTCAGGAACTTCTTGTACTGTTCATCCCCTTGGTCATTTTTCAATCTAGAGTGATAAGGGATTCTTGGCTTGAATGGTGGGGGTGCCACCTCTTTCTCTTTGCTTGTTCCCTCTTCTACCTCTATAACCTTGAGTGCGTGTTCTTTTAGCTTCTCACTCGGAAGCCTACCTTCAACCTCATGACCACTTCTCAAAGTGATCGCCTTCACGTGCTCTCTAGGGTTTGTCTCTGTATTACTCGGCAAGCTTCCATGTGGCCTTTCAGAGATAGACTTCGCAATTTGCACTACCTGATTTTCAAGGTTATGCAAAGAGGCGGTGTGGTTGCGAAATGTAGCCTTGACTGATTCAAACCTTGTATTTGCAGATTACACAAATCTAGTCAATTGCTTCTCTAAGTCATTCATTCGGGTTTCCAAACCTGAGACTCTGTTTTCCACCTAAGGGGCTTGTTGTTGTTGTTGGAAATCCGGTGGCCCCATGGCCTTTTGTGGACCCTGATTACTCTATGAGAAATTGGGATGATTCTTCTAACCCGGATTGTAGGTATTGCTATATGGGTTTCCTTGAGGTCTCATGCCATTACCTACAAAATCAACATTCTCCACCGAAGAAACATCACCGATAGAGATCGGGCAATCGGGGGAAGCATGTTCTCCACCACACCCGGTGCAATTAGTCACGGCCGCCACTCTATTTGAAGTTAGAAGATCTAACTTCTTACACAAATTTTCAACTTGAGCCGGCAATGAAGTTACCGCATCTATTTCATGGAGCCCGGCCACTTTTTTTCTTCTCCCTAGCATTCCATTGGTAGCTGTTTAACCCCATTTCTTCAATTAACTGACGAGCCTCATCGGGGGTCTTGCTACCTAAGGTACTTCCTGCTGCTGCATCTAAGAGTTGCCTTGTACTCGGATTCAAACCATTATAAAAGGTCTGAACAACCATCCACTCTGGGAATCTGTGTTGCGGACACTTTCTCAGGAGCTCCTTGAACCTTTCCCATGTCTCGAATAGAGACTCTAATTCCAACTGAACAAAGGATGAGATCTCGTTCCTAAGCTTTGCTAATTTTCCGAGAGGGAAATAACGGGCTAGAAAAGCTTCTACCATCTCTTCCCACATGGTAATTGACGCTCTAGGTAATGAGTGTAGCCACTGCTTCGCTCTCCCCTTTAGGGAAAATGGGAAGGCTCTCAAGTTGATTGCATCATCCGTCACCCCGTTTATCTTCAACATATCACACACCTCAAGAAAGCTCTCTATATGACTGTTTGGATCTTGATCGGCCAAACCATTGAATTGTGTAGATCGCTGCAATATGTGGATGAATGCCTGCTTCAGTTCGAAGTTCGGAGCTGTAATAGGGGAACGCATAATACTCGACTGTGTCCCCAACATTGAAGGTCTGGCATAATCAGATAATGTTCGCTGTTGCTCATTCTGTTCTGCCATGTCTTCAGATTCTTCCACTTCCAAATCAGCTAAATTAGACTGTTCTTGCACAGACTCTCTCCCTTTTCTTCTAAGTGTACCTTCAAGCTAAGGATCTCCTTCAATAAATATTGAGGGATTCCCGATCATAACCTGGAGCTGCACCCAAAAAGAAAGAAAAAGAAATCAGAACGATGATATAATAAGAAGATATGAAATAGAATGTATGGTGAAATAGCTAAGAAAACAAAGTGCAAAGTATCTCTAAACGCCTACTCCCAGGCAATGACGCCAAAAACTTGACAAGATCCCCTTGCGTATATCCTTCAAGTGCACGGGTTTGTAGAAGTAATAATCCCGGATGAGCGGGTATCAAATCCACAGGCAGTAGGGAATAAAAACACTTAATCCACTTCTTAGCTATGTGAAAGATCAGTAGTGATAAGTGTGACAATGATTCAATTCTCAAAAGTAAAAACAACAAGTAAGAGAGCATGAGTAAAGGAGGAGGTAAGGTAATCGATAAAGATGGGGCACTCGGATAATGCTCCACCTAGGACAATCGTTCAAGTACAAGAACCCTCTATTGTGCTTCCCAATCAATGCAATGGTGAGTCGTGGAAATCCTTAAATACATAGTCCCAAATCTGAGGTCAAAAATGCCTAACTCTATACATGTCATGGAGGAGATATTAGATAACCTCTCAACCTCGCATTCGAATAGAGCTGCAATGAGCTCTAGGGATTCCAAGTGATAAATCTCTTCCTAATTATAGACCTAACCCTTTGGTCAAGGTGGAAGGTCCCTAACCACGATTAAGCCCTAGATACTAAGATCACCTGAATGCTTCACTCCGTTGCACGCGCAACTAAGCCCCAGCGGAGGGTCATCCCTTAGACCATTCACTCTATTATGGCCGCAAAGAACTCGAGGAACGGAGGTAGAATCTATCACGTCGGAGGGGAAAGGGGACGCTCCTGTACCTCTCGACTCACCCTCTCAACCCTCTCCAACCTACCTTTGTCTAACGCTCATGGTGTGTCACTCACTCACAAGGTTACCAACAAGAACTCTCAACCCTAGTATCACTCTAGGGGAAATGTTCATATAATCAAGTATTCAAGGATGGGACTCACAACACACATCAATTAATTGAAAGAATAATAAGAGATTCAATGAAACAAAGACATCCTAGGGTTCACAAATACCCAAGTACCCACTAGGGGTTTAGCTCTCCATGGAGCTAAGTACAATCAAAAGAAATAGAATGTAAAAAGCAATGAATCTATAGAGAAACCCCTCGATAGTCGTGTCGATGGTCTTGTGGAAAGTCCTCTACTCGTCGTCCAAGGATTTCCTTGTCCGCTATATGATACACCCTCGACGGAAGCTCCCCCTACCAACCTTCTTCCAAAGGAATGACGATGTCAGAGCCGTAGAACCTCTCCAAAACCCTAGCCAATACCTCTCAAAACCCTAGCCGAAACCCTCTCTCAAGTTGGGGAAAAGATGGAGAAAAGAATGCTGAAATCAGGGCTGAATTGGTTTTAAATAGGGCTGGAATCGGGAATCCACATGCCCTTGTGGAATTTTCTGCACGGGCGTGGGTAATTTCCACACACCCGGGCGGACTCTCTGAAACTGTCATTTTCGGCTGGCTGTGAACAGTAATTGCTACCGTGTTTGCTACAGTGCTTTGCTGTAGTGACCTGCTACGGTACTCTGCCAAAAAATACTCCCGAATCCACTTTTCATCGAGGTAACATAAACGGGCACATGTTTATGCCGTGGATCGCTTTGCTTCTTCAATGACGGATAAGTTAATGGAAATCTTCTTCTATGTGACTGCCCTTGTGTCCCTCCAAATGGTTGTGCAAACTCAAATACGGGGAGGTAGGCACACAATCTAGCATCTCGCACCCGACTTATATCTTCGCGTTTGAACTTTAGCAAGATTTCCTCCAAAATCGGTGCATTATGATCCACATTGGCTTCTTTCCTTCATAATTGGTTTTACAACCCTACGTGTATAAAAGTAAAATAAAATCACACATATTAGTGTAAAAACCCAAAAAAAGTAATGCTCAACATAAGGAAAGAACGCTTCGCATTCATATCGCACAAGCACTTATCAGACATCTTAGTGTGGTTTCAATATTTTGGACACGGATATCATTGCTTCAATAAAATTAGCTAATGCTTTTTGCAACTGAAGTGCATCCTCTCCAAGTATCTTACCCTTTTGACATTACTCTTGAGGTGCTTCCTAATGTTGTCCATCATTATTCCATAATAAGTTTGGGTAGCCCATTTCAATTGGATGATATGTGCAGTAAAATGGATTGCTCTGCTGTTGTGAAGTAATAATTTTATCAACTTTTTTACCGAGAGCTTCGACCTAAAAATATAGAGCAATGAGTGGATCAATCATCATTTAAGCAACTTGCAAGAAAAAGTAATATATGACAAAAGAAAACAAAAGAGAATGATAGAAGAATAAGAAAGTATGAAATAGAACAAGTGATAAATAGCTAAAATAACAAAGTGCAAAGTGTTTCTAAAAACGCCTATTCCCCAGCAATGGCACCAAAATCTTGACAACACCCCTTGCGTGTGACTCGCAAGTGCACCGGTTTGTCAAAATAAAAAATCCCATGTGAGTGGGTATCGTATCCATAAGGAATAGTGAGTAGAAACACAACAATTGCTATCTAACTATGATGAAAATGAATCAATGGTAGAGTGAAAAAAATCGTTATGAAAAGAACTAAAAGAAATAAGAAAGAGAGGCACGCTAAAGTGAAAGGAAAGACAATCGATAGGAAGTGGGGCACTCGGACATTGCTCTCCTAAGGGTTATTGCTTCAAGTGCAAGACCAACTATTATGTCTCCTAATTGATGCTTAATGAGTCGTGGAAATCCTAAAATACACTTTCCCAACTTAAGGTCAATCGTGACTAACTCTACACTATACCCCGACGAAGAAATCACTCAGTCTCAACACCTCACATTATGTACAATGGCAAGAAGCTCTAGGGATTCCAACTGATAAACCCTATTCCTATATGTAGATCTAGCCCTTTGGTCCTGGTGAAAGACCCCCAGTCACAATTAAGTAATGGATACTAAGGATTAATTCAATGCTTCACTTTGTTGCTCTCGCAACTAAGTCCCAGCGGAGTTCCTTTCTTAGCACTTCACTCTATTGTGACCGCAAAGAACTCTAGGAACATTGAGGTAAGATAAATCACATTGGAGGGGAAAGGTGATGCTCCGCTACCTCTCGACTCACCCTCTCAACTCTCTCTAATCTAGCATTGTCTAACCATCATGGTGTGTCTCTAATCCACAAAGGCTACCAAGATGGACTCTCAACCCTAGTGTCACTATAAGGGAGAAATCATTCAACAAGCATTCAATATTTGAACTCAATTAAAGACACCAATTAAGGAAAACATAATAAAAGGTCAACAAAACAATAACATCCTAGGGTTTACAAGTCCAAGTACCTACTAAGGGGTTTATCTCTCCATGGAACAATAAACTATCTATAATGGAATCGAAAGTAAAAACATATAATCTATAAGAAAAACCCCCTCGGTATTTATGTTGATGGTCTTGTGGAGTGGCCTCGTCCTCTTCAAAGATCCCCTTGTCAAGGCTAGGGTACACCTCGCCGGATCGGTGCCGATGAAAGCTCCCCCAATAATTATTTTCCAAAAGAAACGCGGTGTCGAAACCGTAGAACCACTCCAAAAGCCTTGCCAAAGCATCCCTAAACCCTAGCCACCGGCCTCCCAAAAAATGGATAAAAGATAGAAGAAAGGATGAAAGATGGATCCATAAATCGGTACAAGTCATGGCTTTATAAAGAGCTTGAATCGGGTATCCACACGCCCATGTGGATTTCTGGAAATCTGTTTTTTTGCAGCCTGTGAAAAGTAACTGCAACAGTGATTTTACCACAATAACCTGCTATAATGTTCCTCCAACATATTCTGAGTCCACATTTTTCATTAAGGCAACATAAATGGGTACACGTCTATACTGTAGATTACATCGCTTCTTTAATCAAATGCCATATTGGTGAAGATCTTGCTAACATTGCACAAGTCGGAATACGCAAATGTGATTGCCTTTGTGCCCCTCCAAATGATGTAATTGCTTGAGCGCATGAAGGTTGACACACATTCACGTATTTTCAATCACAACTTGTGTCTTCACATTTGTTCACTCCAAGACTTCATCAACAAAGTACAATCGCAATCGACTTTGGCTTCTTTCTTTCATTATTTGGCTCCATAACCCTTTATGCGTGAAAGTTCACAAATACACATGTATTAGCGCTAAAATCTGATAAACATAATGCTCATTATAAGAAAAGAATACTTCGTATTACTAATACCCAAGAACTTATCACTAATACACAAGCACTTATCACCCATCACCATAGAGAATTCCGTGTACAACATCAAGTACTCTACCCCGAACATTTGGAAGTTGAAAGTCTCGTCATAGCATAGGCGAATGATCATGCTATCCAGCTCGAAATGAACTTATCACCCCTAATGTCAGCTCCTAGAATGTCGGATCTCGAATGCCGAAGAACTACTCCCAGTCCTATACAGAAATTAAGTATTGTACCTCATTGGCGAGACCTACAAGTTGGAGAGTCAGCTTGTTGATGATCCGTTTGATAAGTGCTTGTGTATTTGTAATACGAAGTATTCTTTTCTTACATTAACCATTACTTTTCTCAGATTTTATCTCTTATACATGTGTATTTGTGTTCTTTTAGTGCATATAGAGTTATGGAGACAATAGTGGAAAAAAAGGAGCCAAAAGTAGATCGTAGATGCACTTTGTTGACAAAATCTTGGATTGAACAAATGCGGAGACACAAGTTGTGCTCAAAGACACATGATTGTGTGCCAACCTCCATCCTGCTCAAACAAATACACGGTTCGGAGTGGCACAAAGGTAGTCACATTCGCATGTTCCGACTTGTGCAACACTAGCAAGATATTTATCAATGTGATGTTTATTGAAGATGCAACGCAATCTACCGCATGGATGTGTGGCCGTTCATGTGGCCTCGATGAAAAGTGTGGATTCGGGAGTACTGCGGTGGCGTAATGTAGCTGTTTACTATGGCAAAGTATTGTAGCAAATACTGTAGTAGTTACTGTTCACAGACCGTAGAAAATTAGTTTCCTAGAGATTCACACGGGCGTGTGGAAATTCCAGACGCCCGTGTGGATACCCGATTCCAGCCCCATTTAAGTTGCGATTTCAGCCATTTTGAGAGATCATTTTCCCATCTTTTCCCCAATATTGGAGGCATGCACGGCTAGGGTTTAGAGAGGCTTTGGCAAGGCTTTTGGGGTGGTTCTACGTCCTTCAACATTGCGTTCCTTCAGTTATTAGGGGATTTTTCATCGGCATCGATTCGGCGAGGTGTGCTCTGGGCTTGACAAAGGAACCCTTGGAGAAGATGAGGCTACTTCACAATACTATCGATACGGACTACAAGGGGGTTTTACTTATGGATTGCATGCTTTTGCATTTGATTTCATTATGGATTGTACTTTCCTCTACCGAGAGCTAAACCCCTAGTGGGTGCTTGGACTTGTAAACCCTAGGATGATTTTGTTTCATTGACCTTTTATTATGTTTTCTTTAATTGATGTTCTAATTAAGATCCAATCTTGAATGCTTGTTGAAATAATTTTCCCTAAGTATGACACTAGGGTTAAGAATCTATCTTGGTAATTCTTCTGGATGAGTGATATACCATGAGGGTTAGACAAAGCTAGATTGGAGAGGGTTGAGAGAGTGAATTGAGAGGTAGTGGAACATCCCCTTTCCCTTTTGGTGTGATTTATCCAACCTCCATGTTTCAAGAGTTCTTTTTGGTCAGAATAGAGTGAAGTGCTAAGAGAGGAACTCCGCTAGGGCTTAGTTGTGCAAGCTACAGAGTGAAGCGTTGTATCAATCCTTAGTGTTGGGGTTTAATTGAGACTAGGGGTCTTTCACCTGAACCAAAGGGTTAGATATAGATTAGGGAATAGGGTTTATCACTTGGAGTCCCTAGAGCTTTAAGCAACTTTTCACAATGTGAGGTGTTGAGATTGAGCGATTTCTCCGCCGGGACATAGTGTATGGTTAGTCACGGTTGACCTTAGGTTTGGGACTGTGTGTTTAAGGATTTCCACGACTCATTAGACATCAGTTGGGACACATAATGATCGTTCTTGAACTTGAAGCAATAGTCCTAGGGTGAGCAATGTCCTGGTGCCCCACTTTCTATCAATTTCCTTTCCTTTCATTTTATTATGTCTCCCTTTCTTGTTTTCTTTATTTCTTTACTTTTTACATTGATATTGTTCACACCACTATTAATTCATCGTCACCATAATTAAATAGCAATTCTTATGTTTCTGATCCCTATTCCTTGTGGATAAGACTACCCACTCACCAGGGTACCTTTATTACTTCGACAACCCATGACCTTATGGTACACAAGCAAAGGGTGTCTCACCATCCCTCAACAAATCTCTGATCAATGAACCCATGTAGCTGACTCTGTGCTCAGGAATCCCGAAGAAGATTCTCTAGTCTTTTTCTTTTTCTTCTTCTTGGTCTCTACCTGGGGACACTAGTAGTTCTCCTTTGACCTATAACCTACAATTCAGAAAGAATATAGAAAATTAATCAATAGAATACAGAAAATGCAATAACGGTCTCACAATGTCTTTATTCAAGATCATAATGTATTGCTGGATTATCACAACGGGTACACAATGGCCTATTGTGGGATGTAGCAGCTCAAACATGCATTGTGCTAGGAACACCACACGGGCACAACACCTGTTATGCGTCCGTTGTGTCCTTGAGTAGAGCAACGACCAGCTGACAACGGGCTTCCACTCATCGCCATGTGTTTATGAGGTGTGATGAGCGGAAAAATCTCATAACGGCCTCACAACATGCGTACAACACTTGTTATTACTCAACTTTCCCTATTCAGTGTTTGAACACAATGGTTATCACAAAGGCCATTGTGCATTGAGGAATGCCCATTGTTATGCCTGACTATGGTGAAAAGTGTTTATACATTGGTTTATTTCAATGGAAATTTATATTAAAGGATTCACCAAGAATCCTTAAACAATTTCATTCCATTTAAACATTATAAAATCATGATTTAAAAAGTTTGTAAAGAATCTCATGAAATCGACAGAAAAGAGAGAGTTCTCTGTGGTGAGAATCAAGTGGATGTGGTACTAAATCCGGTGGAAATAAACCCAAGCTCCTCGAAATCACTACGCGAGGGTTAGTGAAAGTTCTCTAGTGAAGTGGTAGAGAACGAAGTGAGTTTTGAGTGAGAAAGACCAAGGGTCAGAAATTGGCTAGCCCATATCTCCTTATACGGGGTTAACAACGGACAAACAATGACTATTTTTCATGCGTTCAGTCTGTTGGAGGCACCACAGCCATTATAAGCCCATTCTAGGGCCGTTGTCAACTCATTTAGGGCTCACTGTGCTCACCACATCCTTACAACTAGCATGGTAAAGCTGTACCATTCCTCTGGGACTAGAGTTATGGCATGCTTTGTGGAATAGCCATTGTGAGCATGGTAAATCACGATGACCATCACAATGGACGTTGTAAGCCTATTGCAAACTTACTCAATTTTCAAGAAAAAACCTATCTCTTTGCCTAAGCATCACAATAGATATAACAGGGTTATCATGCTCGTTTTGATGCTCACAGTGGAAAACTAGAGATTTTCCTTGCGTAATACAGCATGAGAGTAAGTCCTACTAATAGTATTAGATTACCCGATCATGTTTTGCTCATAAAATTCCTTGGGGATGAGCCAATTCCACACTTTCATATTGTTCACCACTTTATGTATTTATTAGCTAATGAATAATATTAAAGACTAGGAGTAGACAAACTAAAGTCAGGAAAACTACTTGGGTTGCCACCCAAGAAACGCTTGTTTTACGTCACGAGCCTGACATACTTGTTCTTACCACATGATGACTTTGAATTACTTCGAGCAAGTAGAGAAGCCTTTCTTCATTATTTGTTTCCACAGTACTGGAGTTTGTTACCTCAGTAGTGTGTTCCTCTTTTGGTTGTACCTTTCTCCACACCTTCTTTGTTGATGCGGCTCTCACATTACTCTCTTTATTGTTTCTTTGACATCATGGCTTTGGGAGTTGTGTCTGTCCTTTCCCAAGCTGCTCATCCACATATTCACAACGAGGGTTCACCATGAATACATCCTACACAAAATCATACATAGAAAGATCAGGCTCATGTGTAAAATAGCATTTATCATCTTGGTCTATCGAGTGCTTCATGGCATTGGGGAGTTGGTACACCACTTTTCATCTCCCACTTTCAATGTCATCTTTCCATCTCTCCAACTGATGAGGGACTCGGATGTATTTAGGAAGGGTCGTCCAAGAATGAGTGGGGTCTTTATATCCTCATCTATGTCAAGAATCACAAAGTCTACAAGGAAAAAAAGTTTTTCCACAGTTACAAGCACACCTTCCACAATTCCCCTGGTCTCCTTATTGACCTATAGGCCAACTACAAGATCATTCCTGTCAACCTCACCTCTCCCAATCCGAGCTTCATGTATATGGTGTATGCCATTACATTTATGCTACCTCCATTATTGGTGAGTGCAGTCTCCTCCACGCCATCACTCAACAAACATGGGATCACAAAACTTCAAGGATCTCTCAACTTTATCGACATCATTTTATTGATGATGGTGGAATAATTCCCAATGAAAGCCACTATGTTGACCTCTTCCCACTTCCTCTTGTTGGTGAGCAAGTCCTTTAGAAAATTTGGCATACTTCTGCATATGGGTTAATGCTTCCACTATGGGTATATTTATATGAAGTTGCTTAAAGATAGTCATGAATATCTTAAACTACACAAACTCCTTATTTGCTTTCAGTCTAGAAGGGTAAGGAATTTGGGTTTTGTACGCTGGAACTATGGGTCAAGCTAGTAATGCCTCTTTGGGTTCTTCCTCAACTGCTTCCTCTTCTTCATTTATGGTTTCATGTGAAGTATTAGGTCATTCCTGTACAATCGCCATCTCTATCATGACACTTGGATCATGAGAGGTCCTTGTCTCGATAATCTTACCAATGCAGAGTGAGATAGCCTTAAGTTGTTCCCTTCGGTTTTCTTAAATGTTTCTCGAGAGGCTTTCTATAGGCCTTTTGGTATTAGCTCCTACAACTGTCCCACTTGATTCTCCAAGTTCTTGATTGATTCTTGAACGTTTAGTATGGTCACACCAAACTTGTCCATTAGCACATCGCTACTACTCATATACTTAGCCAAAACATCTTCTGTGGAGATTTTCCTATCAGGTTGTAGCTGTTAGGACTAGTATTGGTAGTTTTGTTATGGGGGAGGCCTTTACTATTGACCTTGACTCCAAGAGAAGTCAAGATAGTTCCTTCACCCCTAGTTGTAGGTGCTGCTATGCGGGTTATTCTGATTCCTCTAACCGCCTTTGATATAGTCAACTTGTTCCATAAAAGCTACTACTGAGCTTACATTTGGGCACTGGGATGCTCTATACCCTTCTTCACAAGTTTCATGAAACAAAACAGCCCTAGAATTCAAGTTGGCACCCTGACCATTGCTCACGAGTAAATCCAACTTTCATGTAAGCGCATCTACTTTCGCTACCAAAGCGATGTCTGCGTCTATCTCATACAACCCGGCCACCCTTAATAACCTTCCTCTTGAACTTCAGTGTGATTAATTGTTTGCCATGTCTTCGAATAATTAGTTTGTTTCTTTAGGATATTTGTTACTCAAAGATCCTCCTGCTGCGGCGTCAATAACCTGTCTAGTTTAATATCTTAGCCCATTGTACAAAATTTGCAATCGCATCCATGAACTGAATCCATGATGTTGGCACTGCCTAAGAAGGTCCTTGAATCATTCATGTGCCATGAACAGTGTTTCTGATTTTCCTTGCTTAAATGATGAGATCTCTTACCTGATCTTCATTGCCTCGCTTGGTGGAAAGTATCATCTAAGGAATTTCTCCACCAAGTCATTCTATGAATTTATCGAGCCTAATGCTAGGGAAGTAAGCCACTGGTATGTCGAACCTCTCAAGCTGAAGGGGAAAAGTAACAATCTGATCATGTCAGCTGTCATTGTGCCAATCTTGAATGACGAACAGATTTGTAAAAATTTTAAAAGATGGGCATTTGGGTCTTTATCCTCTAGGCCATCAAATTGACAGGAGTACTGAATTATCCCAATAGTGCTAGCTTTGATTTCAAAGTTATTAGCTACTATTGCTGAGGCTTGCACAATGAAATCTTCCCATGTAAACTACAGCCTATCATACTCCAACAATATTCTTCTTGGTTCAGCCTTGATTGTAGATTCTGCACTGTCACTATTGTTATCCACTTCCACAACCGGCCTTTTCTGGAGTCTTCTCAACAACGTTAAGGCTCTCTTTGATTTATTGCTTCCTTCTATCAAATCTATGGGATTAGATCTGGTCATCAATAGTCAGCTATAGAAGAGAGTAATGGCGATAAGTCTTCAATGTTGTATGAGTATAATAATATTATATGCTAATAAAAAGAATTGGCTAAAACACTAAGCTACAAGTTTTCCTAGAATCTCTCAATTGTGCACCCCGTCAACGGTGCTAAACCCTTAACAGAGGTGTTATGGGTGTCTAAATTATGAAAATAGAAAAGCATACAAGTATGCACTTAATACTATAATGGGTTTGTTATACCACAAGTGTATAGGTTATCAAGTAATACCTCATGGATGAACACGAGGGTCATACTTCCCAAGGAATGGTGAGAGACTTCTATTACTTCCTCTTCACTTAATCAATAACCTAATCATTTATGCTCTTTCTTTAGTTTACTTGTACAACACTATTAAACAATACAATTAGAGATGACATTAAGCACACTTAGAAGGAGTTGGGAGTATGTACTATAATCATCTTGATTATTACTTATGATAGGCGTTAAGTATCAATCATGGTCTAAGTTTAAATCGGGGAAATTCAAAGGCGTACTAGCCCCAATAATCCATGGCGACTAGGTCTAAATCACTAGGAACTTAAGACGGAATCTCTTCCACCCTAGCCTCCTATGTTTGACTTAAGTACGGGAATCCCACAAGAAGAGACCAATAAAACTGACAATGCCTCTTGCGTGTGACCCGCAAGTGCACGGGTTTGATGAGTAATAAATTCCAGATGAGTGAGGTATCATATCCACAGAGCGTAGGGAGTAAAAATACTTAAATTTCTACTTAACCCCATGAAAGTGAATAATGATAATGTTGATTAAATGTAATGAAAACAAAGATAAAAATAAACAAGAATGAGAGACAAAAGTAAGTGAGAGGTAAGGCAATCGATAGAAGTGGCGTACTCGGGCAATGCTCCCCCTAGGATTAATGTTTCAAGTGCAAGACCAACAATTATACTTCCTAATCAATGCTCAATGAGTCATGGAAATCCTTAAGCACACTATCCCCAATCTAAGGTCAACCGTGACTAACTCTACACTATGTCCTGGCAGAGAAATCACTCAGTCTCAACACCTCACACTGTGTAAAGTTGTATGGAGTTCTAGGGAATCCAAGTGATAAACCCTCTTCCTATGTATAGACCTAACCCTTTGGTCCAGGCGAAAGGCCCCTAGTCACATCTAAGTCCCAGATACTAGAGTTACTTTAACGCTTCACTCTGTTACTCTCGCAACTAAGTCCCAGCGGAGTTTATCATATAGAACTTCACTATATTGTGATCGCCAAGAACTCAAGAAAATAGAGGTAGGATAAATCACATCGGAGGAGAAAAGGGACGCTCCACTACCTCTCGACTCACCCTCTCTACCCTCTCCAATCAAGCAATGTCTAACCCTCATAGTGTGTCACTCATCTACAATGGTTACCAAGATGGACTCTCAACCCTAGTGTCACTCTAGGGGAGAAATCATTCTACAAGCACTCAAGATTGGAACTCAATTAAAACATCAATTAAGGAAAGCATAATAAAAGATCAATGAAACAATAATATCCTAGGGTTTACAAAATCCAAAGTACACGCTAGGGGGTTTAGCTCTCTATGGAGCACAATACAATCAACAATGAAATCAAAAGTAAAAATAAGTGTTCCATAATAAAATGCCCTTGGTAGTCGTTTCGATGGTCTTGTGGAGTAGCCAAGTCTTCTCCAAAGCTCCCCTTGTCCGGCCTTGGGCACACCTCGCCGGATCTATGCCGACGAAAGCTCCCCCAATAATCTTCTTCCAAGCGAATCGCAGTGTCAAATCCCTCAAACCACTCCAAAGACTTGCCAAAAACCTCTCCAAACCCTAGCGGACGGCTTCCCAAACGATGGAGAAAAGTCAAAGAGAAGAGGGGAAAAAGATCCCCAAAATCGGGTTGAATTGCGACTTAAATATGGCTAGAATCTAGCATCAACACACCCATGTGGATCTGCCAAACTGGCCTGTGAAATTTCCACACGGGCATGGGGAATTTCCAAATGCCCATGTGGATTCTCTTGAAATCCTGTTTTTGATCAGCTGTGAATAGTATCCTGAAGTCCCACTTGTGTCTTTGCATTTGTTCCTTCCAAGATTCAACCAAATAATGCGTTTACGATAAACTTTTGGCTTCTTTTCTCAATACATGGCTTCACAACCCTACATGCGCAAAAAAACACAAATACACATGTATTAGCGTTTAAACCTGCTAGAAGTAATGCTCATCATAAGGAAAGAGCACTTCGCATTCTTATCACACAAGCACTTATAAACTCCTCCACACTTAAGCTTTTGCTTGTCCTCAAGAAAAGAAATACACATTGAAACATAGAAGAAGGAAATATTGAAAGTGCTCTGCCTTAGGTTCACCAAAACATGCAAGGAGAGCATTCTACAAGTAAGGGAAATTTCAACACTAAATACTAAAAATTAATGCTCTAGCCAAAAACTCTAATAAAAAAGGACAACAAACCCAAAATCGTGTGTGTGTAAACTCACTCAATTCAACCCAAAGTATACTCCTCAAAGTCCTAAGTATAAGGGACTTATTTATCTACAAAACATAACAAAATAAAAAGATGGTAGTACCTTCACACATCCTCTAAGGTTGCCCTTTCCCAAGCTGCCGCTAAGGTTGCTTTCACACTTTCGAGGTGGTAGCTCTTTCTACCGGGGTGGTAGCTTTCACTCATCCCATAAGATAGCTCTTTTCTCATTAGTGCATAACTAGTATCTGACTTATGAGAGTAGCTACATACAATATAAGTGGTAGCTCTTTCTACCCCTAATGCACAAACAACAAATTTTTTTTTCAGCAGAATTAACACAAAGAAGTAACACTAACTAGTCCCTTTAAACATTAAACTTGAGTTTCCAAGAGTTTAAAGAGCGAGTAGTGCAACAAGTGTCATTCGGGGGAAAATTCCTAGAAATTCAAGTACAAACTAGAGCATGAGAATATTCAATGTTAAAAATTCTCCTAAACTCAAGAATATAATCATTGCAACTAGGCTGAACCACCACTGGCTATGTGAGCATGTATGTAAATCAAAACTTATATAAAAGACATGTGCAATGTGAACTCCCCCCACACTTAAGTTGTACATTGTCCCCAATGTACACATGCAAGCTCACTAATAGTGTATATTAATCAAGAATATATGTGGGAGAAGCAATCAGAACAATATTCCCCTGACTCCTAGTATTGCATGTGATGGAGCTAAATCCTTGGGAGTGATGTTCCAACGGGTTGTGAAGCACACACGGCCAAGTGCCAAAACACCATAGCTGTGTCCATGACTAGTTCTCAATTCCCATACTAACAAGACCATTTGCATGCATACACAACGGGGTTCAGTGAAGCTCAAGAAAACAAAAACAACTCGACTATATAAAAGATAGAGCAATGAATACACTCGAGATAAAATAAAAGATAAACTGAGAAGGAAGATCCCTTATGAGTGTACAAGTCCAAAGTAGAATGCAAAAATAAATAAATGAAAAATGCATCAAGTGTCGGTGTTGCCCTCTAGCTCTGTTGCGGGGGAAAAAGAGGAGACTAGTGGATTGAACAGTGCATGAATCGGTGATGAGGGTGCTGGAGGGGCCGGAGGGGTCCGAGGTCGCATCACAAATGGTGGTCCCATGTCTCGTTCCAATAGCTACTATTTGATGTTGAAACACACCATGAATTCGATATGCTACGCCCTCTGTGTCACACGAATCTCGGCCACATCTGCCTGTAATACCCCTACCACGTTCTTGAGCCTCTTAAAATAATCGTGGGCCCGAATCGGGGAAAATATCCGCACTAGTGGAGGTTCGTGCGCTGTAGGGGGTGCCTCTGTCTGATCCTGCTCGGGCGGTACCTCTAGTGCCGGTTGAGAACCCTCTGCTGTAGCTCCCTCGGTCTCAAATGGCTCTGGTGGGGGTAGTTTCAGTATATAAACCCTGCCCGAATACTTTTTAATCATGCCCATGATCCTTATCGTCTCTAACCCAAGGGGTGCTAGTACTCAGTCTCAAATGGCTCTGGTGGGGGTACTGTCATCTTCTCTGCCCGTCTGATCATGTCTTGTAATCCCATCCTTAGGAGGAGTCTAGTGATGTATGGGCCGGAGAAAATGACACCGATTCGGGAATAATGTCTCTGATGTCTCAAGTACTCTGCTATGATGTGTCCTAATTGAATTAGCTCACTTCGCACCATGGAGTATAAGTATAGAATTTCATGTCTACTCAGGATTCCAGTACTGTCGCCGCGGCCATTTACTGATCTACTCAGGATGGCATGAAGATATCATAGGTTGGTCAGGAGAGGCATGTAGCCTTGGACACTCCCGGCTCGTACCGACCCTAACCACACAGTATCTTATATGCCTTCTCGGGAGTCAAACTTCCAGAGAAGTCAGTCAGCACCCCATCGTACTCCTCTGTCTCAGTGAACGCCTCATCATATAATCCGAGTTTGACGGAGAACTATGTGACGCTCATACTATGATGCTGTCTGAAAGCTCTAAACTGAATGGCGTCAATGCTATCAAAATGAGCATAAGAGCGATCAAACTCAAATGAGGCGAGTACCTCCAATGTGAGCACGCAGATAGGAGGATCATGGATAAATAACATACTATGCCAACTGCCCACTTACAACAACTCCTCGACCTCATTCGCTATATCATCTGCTAGCTGCACCTCACTGAGCGAGCTCAAATTCGAAAATTGTGTCTGATCGAATTTGATCTTTGACACTCGCTCAAACCGAACCCAGTGCTCAGGGATGGCGAATTCCATGCTCTTTGACTAAGGTGTAGGATCTTGAGAGCGCTTGCCATCTGCCTTTTTTGTTCTGGGAGCCATACATATAGTATTGAAAAGAAATCAATCTTTAGTCATTCACAAGACAATAGGGCCTGTGGAAATTCCACACGCTCGTGTGGATCCTCTGGGCATGAAAGCCGCATGGCCCTGTGACCAAAAATCCACAAATACACCCCTAAATCACTTTTAAACTCATCATGAATAAATTTCAACCCTTTTTAGAGCAAAAACAAGTCACATTCACCTATTTAATCAACAAAATCACGAAAAATCGAGTAATGACGAAGATTAGAGGGAAAAGTAGGTTTACCGACAAGATGAAGTTTAAAATCTGTAAATCGGACGAAAAACTCGCGTGAACTTCTCTAGACCAGTGGTGGGAGATCGGGAGAGTGCGAGAGAGTGTTCTCCGAGTTTGTGGATGTGTGAAAATAAAAAAGGCTCGATAGACTTATAAAGGGAATCACAACCTTATGATTTATGAATATCGACACGGATGTACGAAAATTACCCATGCCCGTGTGAAACCACAATAAAGTCCACAGGGACAGACACACGCCCCTGTGCGCTCTCAGGAAAACACTTCAAGTCTCTCTAAACGCATACACACGGTCATGCAGAAAATACCCACGCCCATGCGCCCGACCCACAGGGGCATTCCCACGCCCCTGTGGCATCTCTGTCCAACCCGAAAAAACTCTAAGTGTTTCACATGCCCATGCGGAAATCCCCCACGAGCGTGGACTTTGATAAGTGTCTAAATGCAGGTGTTTTCATATATATATCGTATTCACTTTGCATGTATTTTGTGAGGTTTGATGCCCATTTTATGCTTAATCATCTACTATTTGCTTTGTAGGGCATAAGGAAGCCATGGAGAACTATAAGATATCATTTGGGCGAAAAGAGAAGAAAACAGGAATTTGATACTACCCCCATACTACCCAGTATGAGGGACGTATGAACTGTAGCAGCGGAATGATTCAGAGTGTGCCCAGATTTCCATACTACCCAGTATACGGGGCCATATGAAGGCCGTATGCACCCCGTATGGAACGCGAATCTAGGGTTTTCGAGTGCTATATGACCCCCATACGACCCGTATGACCCGGGGGGTATATATACTGACTTTTAGGGCAGAAAAGGAACTTTTTGGCTAGACTTTTTGCTGGGTATATTTTGGGAGACACTTGAGAGGCTTGTGGTGACCTTGGGGAGGAGAAGAAGGGCAAGGAAGATAGAAGATCATCCAAGCCCAAGGTTCAAGACTATCAAGGCAAGAAGGCAACTTCATTCAAGGGGAGATCTACCACGATTTGAAGGAAGGAGACCCGCCGCTAGAGGAAGCATCATTCGGCATATTCTTCACCTCCTCCTCCGCCATTTCATCTAGGGAGTGTCATTTATGCTTTTGTTTAATGTTTTGCTTGTTTGTATTGCTTGTTATGGGATGATGACACACTAAACACCCAAGGCCACTGGGTGTTGGTGAACCTTGGGGGGTTTTATCATGTATGTTGGATGATAACTTGTTAATTGCATGTTTGGGTAATTTTGAGATTTAATCCATTGTTTCATGCTAAGTGCTACACTAAGGAGAAATCTGTAGCTCTTTTATGAGTGATGCATGTAGATGTGACTTGCTCGCATGTATTAGATCATAAATGGATTAGAAGGGGATACTTGTATCATCACGCCGAGAAATCAGGTGTTTGGTAGCCCTCCATGTAGGTTTAATCTGAAGAAGAGTAGGTTTACTGCTAAGTGAGTTTTACTCGTACTTAATGCATTCGTAGGGATATGGATATGGGAGAAATTCCTATCTATGTTCGTATGGGATTAGGGTTCAATCACCGAGAAATTGGGGTTGTTCTAATCTTAGAATCTCATGGTCCATTTTACCCTTGCATCTTTAGATCATCATCCATGTTGCATGATAACCCCTCAAGGGGATCCACATCCATAGGCCTTTGCATTTCATTGATTCTCTTGCTTGCTCATTGCTTGTTCTCTCTAATTTGTTGGCAAATATCGTTTTAGCTTTAATTACATTTAGTAGAGTAAAATCCATCGCTTGAGATCTTAGGCTAGATAATAGCTCAAGAAGGAGTAATAGCAGATCCTTAGCCCCATGGAATACGATCCTCGTGTCTTCACACAAGGTATTACTTGGCGATCCCGTACACTTGCGGGGAAGCAATCAGACTTGTATACGGCCAGTTCACAGAGGCACTCGCACGCTCCTATGTATTCTCAGGATGGAAGAGAGCTCCTCTGCAGAGATCCATACGGGCGTGCGGGAATCACCCACGCCCGTGTGTTTATCACAGGGTCATCCACAGGGGCGAGTCCACGCCCCTATGTCTTCTCTAGAAAATCATTAAATCTTTGCAGGAAGACACACGCCCGTGTGGAAATTAACTATGGGCGTGTGTATCTCACAAGGTCAGTCACAGGGATGAATCAACGCCCCTATGCTTTCTCTGGATAAGCTCTCAGTAGAGACCCATAGGGTGTGTGGAAATTCCACATGCCCGTGTGTTTTCTCTAAATGCCTTAGGGGAACTGCAGGCTCTGCAGAAAATTCCTGAACATATAAAAACACTCAGAGACTGCTTTCATCATGCAAAATATACTAGAGAAAAACATGAAACATGATCAAACGACCAACAACTTCGCCATAGACATTTAAACACACGATAACACCAACTCAGCCACTAGAGAATAAAAGCAATGTATCAAAACATTAGGGCACGACCACTCAAAGCTTTATTCATGCAAACACTAAACTAAAAACTAGAAAAAACATTTAAGACTTGGGTTGCCTCCCAAGAAGTGCTTGTTTTACGTTACTAAGCTTGTTACACCTTGTCTTACCTCACGGGGGCTCACGGAGAAAGAATACTTCCTTATCATCTTTACTAACCTTCTCACCAAAATAGGGCTTTAGCTGATGTCTGTTCACATTGAAGGATCTGACATCATGGCTGAACAGAATGAACAACAGTGAACATTATCTGATTACGCCAGACCGTTAGTATTTGGGACACAATCTGCCATTGGGCGACCCCCAATTACAGCTCCGAATATTAAGCTGAAGCCGACATTCATCCAAATGATTTAGAAGTCAGCACAATTCAATGGTTTGGCCGATGAGGATCCAAACAACAATATAGAGAACTTCTTGGAAGTTTGTGATATGTTGAAGATTAATGGTGTATTGGATGATGCTATTAGATTGAGGGCTTTCCCATTCTCTCTCAAGGAAAGAGCCAAGCAATGGCTTCATTCCTTGCCAAAAGTATCCATTTCTACTTGGAATGAGATGGTCGAAGCTTTCCTTGCAAGATACTTTCCTCTGGGGAAGTTGACGAAGCTTCGAAATGAGATATCATTGTTTGTGCAGATGAAATTGGAAACATTGTTTGAGACATGGGAGCGTTTCAAGGATCTTTTGCCGAGGTGCCCACAACACGGATTTTCCGAGTGGATGATTATTCAGACTTTCTATAATGGGTTGAATCTGAGTACAAGGCAATTGCTAGATGCCGCCGCAGGAAGTACAATGGGGAGTAAGACCCCAAAGAAGCCCGACAGTTAGTGGAAGATATGGCCATGAATAGTTATCAGTGGAATGCGCGGGAAAGGAAGAAAGTGGCCAGACTCCATGAAATAGATGCAGTCACTTCCTTGGCGGCCCAAGTAGAATCATTGAGTAAGAAGTTAGACCTTCTAACTTCTAATAGAGTGGTGGTCGTACTTGTACTAGATGCGGTGTAGAACATGCCCCCTCCGATTGCTCGATAGTCGTCTGTGGTACACCATCCATTGAGCAAGTTGATTATGTGGGTAATGCAATGAGAAACCAAGGTGATCCTTATAGCAATACCTACAATTTGGATTAGAGGAACCACCCTAATTTCTCATGGAATAATCAAGGGCAACAAAAGTGCCACCGTACCATCGGGTTTTCAAAAACAACAAGCCCCAAATATGGAGAATAGAGTTTCAGGTTTGGAGACCTGGATGACTAATCTATAGAAGGCCTTGACTCGATTTATGCAATCATCGGATACACGGTTCTAATCGGTCGAGGCTACACTTCGCAACCACAACGCGTCATTGTACAATCTAGAAAATCAAGTGGGGAAAATTGTGAAGTCTCTATTGGAGAGACCACAAGGAAGCTTGCTGAGTAATACCGAGATGAACCCAAGAGAACATGTGAAGATCGTCACTTTGAGAAGTGGTCGTGAGATTGAAGGTAAGTTTCCAAGTGAGAAGACCTATGTTGAAGCACCGGAGGTCGTAAAGGTTGAGAAGGGAGCAACCAAGGAGAAGGAGGTGGCACCCCCCTTACAAGCCAAGAATCCCTTATCCCTCTAGATTGAAGAACGACCAAGTGGATGAGCAGTACAAGAAGTTTCTGGGTTTGTTTAGGCAACTACATATAAACATTCCCTTTGTTGAGGCATTATCCATAATGCCTAGGTATACCAAGTTCTTGAAAGATTTGTTGACCAACAAAAGGAAGTTGGAGGAGAGTACCTCCGTGATTCTAGATGCATCATGCTCGGCGGTGTTGCAAAAGAACATGCTAAACAAGAAGAAAGACCCCGGAAGCTTCATCATTCCGTGCAACATTGGTAATACGGATGAAGAAATGGCATTGGTAGACTCTAGGGCCTGTATCAGCGTCATGCCATATACTTTCTTCAAGAAGTTAGGCTTGGGAGAGCCTAGGCCCACTTGGATGACATTACAAATTGCAGACCGAACGGTGAGACATCCGAGAGGCATCATTGAAGATGTGCTTGTCAAGGTTGACAAGTATATATTTTCTATAGACTTCGTGGTGTTGGATGTCGATGAGGATGTAGATGTTCCTTTGATACTTGGGAGGCTATTCTTGCGCAGTTCTAAATCATTGGTTGACATGGATGGCGAGGAGTTGACACTGAGGGTTGGAGATGATAAGCTCACATACCGCCTCGCTAAAGCCATGCGTCATTCTTTTGACTTTGATGATACTCTCTATTTTCTCAACACTACAGATGATATAATTGATGAATATGTGCAGGAGATGTTCAATCCAGACCTGTACGATGGGTTGCTAGACCAAGATGAGGTTAATGAAGAAGTAATGGCGCTTGGTCTAGAGGAGAAGGTACCATCTACTTCGGGGATCATGAAAAAGGTGTTCTGAAAGATGAAATGGGTGAGGAGACACCATAGGAAACACACAAAGGCTGTTGGGGATGTGCACGAAACTGAACAAGTTGGGTGAACCTTTGCTAGGCGATACCAAGCCCGATAACCTTCTCTCTTCTACCTTCAAGAGACTTTGCTCATCATGCTTTCAAGTTATGGGTAAGAGAGCAACATTCATCTATGAGCCCCCATAAGGTAAGACAATGTATGGGCCAAAGAAGAGGACATCGATCATAGCATACTATCCCTAGTACCGTAAGTACTCTGCCTAGATGTGTCCTAAGTGGAGTGGTACATTCTAAACCATTAAATAGAGGTACAGCAGGTCCTACCAACTCAGGACGGCAGTCCTTCCACCACTGCCATTCACCGACCTGCTCTAGAATGACATGAATGTAATGATATGCATGTCGGCAAATACACATGGCCTTGGACACCCCCAGCCTATATTGTCCCTGTTCGCACAGCGCTCTGTATGCGCGTTGTGATGTCAAACTGCTGGGGTAGTCTGTAGGTAGATGCTCATAATCTTCGGTGTCAGTGAATGCTTTGTCACAGAGTGCAAGTCAGATCGAGAACAGAGGGACGCTCATGATGTGGTACTGTCCGAAAGCTCTAAACTAAATAGCGTCTATGCTGTCAAAATTGGAATAAGAACGGTCAAACTCTAATGATGGCAGCACCTCTATCATCAACATACGGATGGCAGGGTTATGAAGAGTTAACAATCTGCGCCAACTGCCTTCTGACAACAACTCCTTGACCTCATCGACCATATCATCAGCTAACTGAACCTCCCTAAGTGCACTCAAGTTTGGGAATGGTGTCTGTCTGAACTTGAGTTTCGAAAGCCTCTCAAACCGAGCCTGGTGCTCGGGAATCGCAAATTTCATAGCTCTGGCTCAGGGGAGTGCTCTGTAGGATGTTTGCCTGCCGATTTCTTTATTCTATGAGCCATTTCTGCAAGAATTGAAAATAAATCTATCAAATTTACTCAAAGAATCGTTAATACAGAAATCCACACGGTAGTGTAGAAATTCCACACGCCTGTGTGGATCCACGGGGCATGAGAGCGCACGGCTACTATGCAAAAAATCCAAAAATACATCTACAATTCCTTGCTAAACTAATTCTGAAACATGCACCAACCATTTAACATGGAAACGAAGCAACATATACCAGTTAAATCGAAATAAGTCAAGATTGGCGAAGAAAAGAAAGAAATGAGGGTTTACCGACAAGATGAAGATGAAAGCTTAGAACCAACCGGAAAACTCGAGTGAAATTCCTCTAAAATGACAGTGAGTGGTCGGGAGAGTGTAAGGATGTGTTCTCTGAGGGTTGGGAGTGTGAAAATGAAAAAGGCTTAATAGTTTTATAAAGGAAATCGTGGCCTTTTGAGTTCTGTACATCCACACGGGTGTGTGGAAATTCCCCACGCCCATGTGCCCAACCCACAAGGGCACCCACACGACCCCTATGGCTTCTCTGTCCATCTGAGAAATTTCTCTAAGTGTTTCACATGCCCATGTGGAAATTCCACATGGCCGTGGATCTTCACAAGGGCCACTCACAGGGGCATTCACACACCCCTGTGTCCTCTCAAATTGGATGAGAACTCTCTGCAGAGTTTCACACGGCCGTGTGGAAAATACACATGCCCATGTGTAATTCAGAGGGTCATCCACAGGGGCAGAAACACGTCCCTGTGCCTTCTCGGGATAAAGCTCTGAACTCAGTAGAGAAATGCACGCCCGTGTGGAAATTACCCATGGGCGTGTGACCCTCACAAGGTCGTTCACAGGGGTAAACACATGCCCCTGTGTCTTCTCAGGATGGAGAAGTTGAGCTCTGAATAGAAACATATGCCCGTGTGGAAATTTCACACAGCTGTGTGTCTTCTCTGGATGACTTAGAAAAAATTACAGACTCTGCAGAAAATTTTCGCACACTTATACACATACATAGCCTGCTTACACTATACGAAATTGACCAGAGAATCATGAAAAACACGCTCAAATGATCAAGAAACTTCACCAATCACAATTAAGCACATGAAAACACCAATAATTCACAATAAAAACACAGCGATAGTGACAACGCTCCTTGTGTATGTCCCGGAAGTGCACGGGTTTGTCGAGTAATAAAATCCCAAGTGAGTGGGTATCATATCCATAGGGAATAGGGAATAAAAATACTTAAGTTGTTTCTTAACTAAGCGGAATATGAATAGTGATTTGTGTGATAAGAAGTAATGCAAACAAAAGTAAAAGAGACAAGAGAGAGAGAGAGCACAAGTAAATGAGAGGTAAGGCAATCGATATAAATGTTGTACTCGGATATTGGTCCACCTAGGACAATCATTTCAAGTGCAAAAACCCTCTATTATGCTTCCTAACTAATGTATTAATTAGTCATGGAGATCCTTTAATACATGGTCCCGAATCTAAGGTCAACCATGCCTAACCCTATACTTGTCCCAGAGGATAAATTCAACAATCTGTCAACCTCGCACTCGTATAGAATTGCAAGGAGTTCTAGGGATTCCAAGTGATAAATCCTCTTCCTATATTTAGACTTAATACTTTGGTCCATGCAGAAAGTCCCTAGTCATAATTAAGCTCTAGATGCTAAAATCACTTCAACGCTTTACTCCATTGCACTTACAACTAAGCCCCAGCTGAAGGTCATCCCTTAGCCCATTCACTATACTATGACTGTAAAGAACTTGAGAAATTGGAGGTAGAATAAATCACACCGGAGGGGAAAGGGAATGCTCTGCTACCTCTTGACTCACCCTCTTAACCCTCTCTAATCTAGCTTTATCTAACTCTCGTGGTGTGACACTTACTCACAAGGGTTACCAACAAGAACTCTCAACCCTAGTGTCACTCTAAGGGAGTATTCATACAATCAATGCATTCAAGATTGGAACTCAATAAAAACATCAATTAATGGAAGCATAATAAAAAGGTTCAAAGAAACAATTACATCCTAGGGTTCACAATCAAAGTACCCACTAGGAGGTTTAGCTCTCCATGGAGCAAATTACAATCAATGAAATCGAATGTAAAAATAATGAATCCATACAAAACCCCCTCGATGGTCGTAACGATGGTCTTGTGGAAAGTCCTCTACTCATCCAAGGGTCCCTTTGTTCGGCCTAGGATACACATCACCGGATCGGTGCTGACGGAAGCTCTCCCACTAACCTTCTTCCAAATAGAGCGCGATGTCGGAGCTGTAGAACCTCTCCAAATCCCTAGCCAATACCTCTCAAAACCCTAGCTGCAGCCCTCTCTCAAGTTGGGGAAAAGATGGAGAAAAGAATTCTGAAATCGCGGTTGAAATCGGCCTTAAATAGGGCTGGAATCAGGAATCCACACACCCATGTGAATATTTCAGATGGCCCGTGTGGAATTAACGCACGGGCGTGTGGAATTTCCACACGTTCGTGTGGCTTCTGTGGATAATTCCTTCTTCGGCGTGCCGTGAACAGTACCTGCTACAGTATTTTGCTACAGTGTTGCTACATTACCTTCTACAATGCTGGTCCGAAACACTCCCAAAACCATGCTTTCATCGAGGTAACATAAACGGTCACACGTTTACGTCGTAGATCGCTTTGCTTATTCAATGAACGGCCGCATTGGTGAAGATCTTGTTACACATGCACAAGCTGGAATACTTAGAATGTGACTGCCTCTGTGCCCCTCCAAATCATTGTGCTAGCTTGAATACAAGGAGGTTGGCACACATTCTAGCATCTTGAACCCGACTTATGTCTTCGCGTTCGAACCTTTTAAAGATTTCCTCCAAATGGTGCACTCACGATCTACATTGGCTTTTTTCTATAAGATACGGCTTCACAACCCTATATGCATGAAAGTAACATAAATACACACATATTATAGTTAAAACCTGATAAAAGTAATGCTCACCATAAAGAAAGAACACTTCGTATTCTTATCACACAAGCACTTATCGGATAGCATGTAAAAAATCAAGACATCAACACTCGAGCTCTGATTCATGCAAGTACTAAAAGAAAACCTAGAAAAACAGTAAAGACTGGGGTTTCCTTCTAAGAAGTGCTTGTTTAACTTCACTAAGCTTGACGTACCTCTCCTTACCTCACGGGGGCTCATAGATGAATGTTTCCTTCTTACCCATAACCTGAAAGTATGATGAACATAATCTTTTCAAAGTAGAGTGGGAGTTATCGAGCATGTTACCACACAAGAATTCATCACCCTTACCACGTTCTTGCACATCCCCATTAGACTTGGGGTATTTCTTGTGGTGTCTCCTTGCTCGCTTCATCTTTTGGATCATCTTCTCCATGATCCCCATGATAGGTTGAACCTTATCCTCTAGACCAAGCATCAAAACTTCTTCGGCCTTCACTTCTTGGTCTAGCAACCCCTCGTACGGGTCCGGACACATTATTTCTTGCACATATTCATCTATTAGTTCATCGAGTAGTGTCAAGAAAGTAAAGAGTATCATCAAAGTCTAGAGAATGTCTCATGGCTTCAGTGAGGAGATATGTAAGCTTGTCATCCCCAACTCGTAAAGTCCACTCCCCATCATCCATATCAATAAGTGCCTTGGAAGTGCATAAGAATGACCTTCCAAATATCAAAGGAACATCAACATCCTCATCGACATCCAACACTATAAAGTCCACAAGAAATATGTACTTGTCAACCTTCACAAGTACATCTTCGATGATGCCCCTCGGATATCTCATCGTTCGGTCCGCCAATTGAAGTGTCATATGAGTTGGCCTAGGCTCTCCCAAGCCTGGATTTTGTAAGAATGAGTAAGGCATGACGTTGATGCTAGCCCCATAATCCGGCAATGCCTTTTCTTCGCCCAAATTACCAATGTTGCACGGAATGATAAAGCTTCCGGGTCCTTTTTCTTGTTTAGCATATTCTTTTGCAACACCGCTGAACATGAAGCATCTAAGATCACAGATGCACAATCCTCTGACTTCCTCGTTTTGGTTAAGAGGTACTTCAGAAACTTTGTATAGCGAGGCATTTGAGACAACGCCTCTGCAAATGGAATGTTGATGTGCAACTGCTTGAATAGATCCAAGAACTTCTTGTAGTGCTCATCATTTTGGTTGTTCTTTATGTTGGGATTATGCCCTCGAATGCCAATGAGGATACTTGTATTTGGGCATTTTATTTGTATTATACATTCATATTCTTATTAAATACGCATTTATTTTGATGTTAATATAAATCTTGTGATGGCATTATAATTAGTTTTGAATATCATAGTCCATGTGTATTAAGTTAAACCTTCTACTTTTTGTGGGATAAAGAGAAGAGCACTAGAAGGGTTTGGTACTTATACACTTAAATAGTTCGCAAATCAGAGAATCTTTAATTAGGCGTTAAAGGTTCATAAGGATTTGTATGACATATACTTTGACAAAGAGTGCTAGTTGAACACTATGGAATAGTGGCAGCATATGTCATAAATACATCATTGGGAATTGGTGTATTCGAACATGACTCGCAACAATCCAATCACATGGGTTTTACTCTTTGACAGTCAATGATTGGGATTGTTGGTTATGATCATATGAGTGGACCTTAGACCTGAGGTATCATGATCACAATGTACTTGTGACGTCTTGTCCGTTACTAGAGTTGTTAGGCTCAGTTTACCTTTTGGTAGGGCCAACCTCGAAGTGCAACTATGTCGGGCAAGTAGCAGTTATGAGTGATCACCAAGAAAGAATTCGTTTTCTCGGAAGTAAATGAGTCAATATCCTAAGCGATTATAAGTATGTGAGATTAGAAGACCTTGGTCAATGCAGTGAAACTAATCGTGTGGGACACGAAGGATAGTTTGGTAATCTCACCCTACTATAGTGATTTGCATATGATCGAGTTCAGTGAGTTTGACAATTACCATGCCTCTCACTCGGTTGGGATACAAGAACGAAAGGTTTATACACATATGATAATCACAATCAGAAAATTTCGTAATGATCTACTCATTCATGTTCAATTGGGCTACGACGTGGGGTCATGGGGCTGGGTAGGTGTCACCCACGTCCTTTGGTATCCTACCATAGCCAATCGGAACGAACCTAGGGAATTATGCTTAAAAGGATAAAGAATTAGTCTCGTTTTGAGTACATGGGTAAAATTGTCAATTTTCAATTTTACTTCATGGGATGAGTGAAATTGTAAATTGGTCTAGGGTTTTTGTCTTAAGTTTCAAATTTTGATTTAAATTCGATGGAGTTGAATAGATAATTAAAATTATGATGACTCAAAGATAAAAGTGGTTTTAGTTAGATTAGGACTCATATTTCTAATAGAACTTCTATGGTAATATTTATCATATTATAAAGGTTCATATTTGGAATAAGACTTTATAGTTGAATGATGTTTATCATATTATGAAGGTTCATATTTCGAATAGAACTCATAATTGAATAATGTTTATCATGTTTTATGAAGTTTCTATAAATATGACTCCTCTCCAACTATAGATGGAACTCAATTAATTCTCTAGTGAGAAAATCCCCTAGCTCTCTCTTCCTCTCTAACCCTAGCCGCTATTTGGAGAAGAAGAAAAGATTGTCTCTTAATTCCGGCGTGTGATCTAGAGGTGTGGAACTTTCATTCGGCGCTAGGAGATCTACAACAATCCGAGAGATAAGTTCGGCGCATCAAAAGAAAGAAAATCATCAAGAGGTAATTTTATAGGCCTTTTAATTAAATTAAGATGCTCATTAAAACAATTAGAATATATATCGCAAATATATTATTGCTTCCGCATGCTCTTTTAATGTTATTTGATTTTTTGCGATATTACCTAACACTTCAATCTTGAGGGATAAGGGATTCTTGGCTTGTAAGGTGGGGGTACCACCTCCTTCTCTAGGTGCCTCCTGCTGCTACATCAAGTAACTGCGTTGTTCTTAGGGTTCAATTCATTATAAAAATCTGAATGATCATCCACTCGGGGAACCCATGTTGAGGACATTTTCGTAGGGGCTCCTTGAACATATCCCATATCCCATTCCTGAGCTTCATAGATTTTCCAGGAGAGAAATATAAGGCAAGAAAAGCTTCTACTATCTCCTCCAAGTAGTAATCGATGCTCTAGGTAATGAATGTAGCCACTGTTTTGCTCTCCCCTTCAAGGAAAATGGGAAGGTCCTAAATCTAATAGCATCATCAGTAACTCCATTAATCTTAAGCATGTCTAACAATGCCCCTTGCGTATGTCCCAGCAAATGCATGGGTGTCGAAGTAATAAATCCCAAGTGAGTGGGTATCGTATTCACAGTGAGTAGGGGAATAAAAATACTTAAATTGTTTCTTAACCAAGTGAGAGATGAATAATGGTTTTGTTAACAAGATATAATTTAAACAAGAATAAAAGAGACAACAAAGAGAAGCACAAGTAAAGTGGGAGATAAGGCAATTGATATAAATGGGGTACTCGGATATTGTTCCTCCTAGGACAATCGTTTCAAGTGCAGAACTGATCGCTTCCCTGCAAGTGTATGGGATCGCAAAGTAATACCCCTCGTGTGAGCACGAGGGGGTCATATTCCGAAGGGCCCGAGAAGCTACTCTTACTTCCTCTTCGCTATGTTGTTTAACCTCCAAGTTTGAATGTGATAGTGATAAAACAAATAAAGAAGTAAAATGCAAATAAAATGCTAACAATGAAGGCAGGATACGGGGGATAATCAAGGAAAGAAATCGGTCACGGATGAGGATCCTCTCAGGGGCTACTAAAGTGTGCAAGATGCCAGAACTAACATGCAAATGGCTAGTTGAACTGAGAAAACCCTAGATTAGGTCAACCCGATGGTCACGGCAATTGACCCCTAATCCGATATGAGTATTGGATACGGAATCTCTTCCGCCCAAATCCTCCTACGATTGCAATGGGAAAGGTGGTTTTCTCAAGTTAGGATTAGAATACAAGCTAATACTTAACCCTAGAATTGGAGGGGTATAAATACCCGATGGTCACGGCGTATTTATATGTGTTTCACTTCCAAGCTTGGTGAGTCTAACACTAGGGCAATGGTCATGCAACCTGGCATTACCTAAGAATTGATACACCGAGTTCTCATGCATACCAAAGCATTCAAATACACTAAGCAAGGATCACAAACAAGCCAAAAAACAATAGAAAGAATCAAGCATCCATACAAGCACAAGTTCACCCACAAGGTTCACCTACATCCGGTGACCTTGGGGTTTAGTTGTTCATAGTCATCAAATACAACAAGAAATCCATGCAAACAACCAAACAAAACATAAGAAACACTCCCTCAAAGAACGAAGGCTAGAGAAGCTTCCAAAGACGCCACACAAGAGGTGGCTTCCCTTGTCTTCAACCTTCTCTACACAAGCCTAGGAGTAGATCTCACCGAAAATCGCGCTCTCCTCATCGAATCCTCCGTGGAAATGCCCTCAAAACCTTACTTCTAGCTCCGATTTGGTGTGGTGGTGGTGAGCTCCAAGAAGAAGGCTTCCTCCCCTTAAAAGAAACCCTAACAATGCTTATAAAGGGATGAACTCGAGCTTCCCTGCGTGTGGCCTCATGCTTACAATAATGCCCACGAGGATGGTCATAATACTGCATGTAAGGAAATCCAGACTTAGACTTTTTCTGAAATTTTCATGTTCCGGGCTGCTATAGTGCATGTACAGTGCCCGGGGTCCAAAAATGACGTTTTCGATGTCGATTTCTACTTACATTCCGCCGTTGTGCTCACCTAGGCTTCCTTTGTGCCTGAAACATGAAATAAAATCATTAAACCATAAAAAAGGCATCGAGTTCTCAATAAAATACAATAAACATGCACATTGGTATGTATAAAATACATACATTTAGACGTTTATCAAGAGTCAACTATTATGCTTCCTAATTAATGCATTAATGAGTCATGGAAATCCTTCAATACACGGTCCCAAATCTAAGGTCAACCATGACTAACTCTGCACCATGTCCCGAAGGAGAAATCGAACAATCTCAACACCTCGAACTCAGATAGAATCGCATGGAGTTCTAGGGATTCCAAGTGATAAACCCTCTTCCTAGTTATAGACCTAACCCTTTGGTCCAGGTTACAGGTCCCTAGTTATATTTAAGCCCTAGGTGCTAAAATCACTTCAATGCTTCACTCTGTTGCCTCTACAACTAAGCCACAGAGGAAGGTCATCCCTTAGCCCATTCACTCTACTATGACCGCAAAGAACACGAGGAAATGGAGGTAGGGTAAATCACATCGGAGGGGAAAAGGCACGCTCCGCTACCTCTCGACTCACTCTCTTAACCCTCTCTAATTTAGCTTTGTCTAACTCTCGTGGTGTGTCACTCAATCACAAGGGTTACCAATAAAAACTCTCAACCCTAGTGTCACTCTAAAGGTGTATTCATTCAATCAAACATTCAAGATTGGAACTCAATTAAAGCATCAATTAATGGAAGCATAATTAAAGGTTTAATGAAACAGATACATCTGAGGGTTCACAAATCCAAGTACCCACTAGGGGGTTTACCTCTCCATGGAGCTAGTTATAATCAACAATTAAATCGAATGTAAAAACAAGTAATCCATAACAAACCCCCTCAATAGTCATGACGATGATTTTGTGGAGAAGCCTTGACTCTTCGAAAGGTCCCTTTATCCGGCCTAGGATACACCTCGCCGGATCAATTCAGACGAAAGCTCTCCCACTTACCTTTTTCCAAATGGAGAGCGATGTCAAGCCATAGAACCTCTCCAAATCCCTTGCCAATACCTCTCAAAACCTTAGCTGCCGCCCTCCCTCACATTGGGGAAAAGATATAGAAAAGAATTCTGAAATCAGGGCTAAAATCGGCCTTAAATACAGCTAGAATCGATCATCCACACACCCCTGTGGATTCTCCACATGGGCTTGTGGAAATTCCACACGGGCGTGGATCATGTCCACATGCCCATGTGGATTCTCTGAATTTCATTTTTTCGGCTGGTTGTGAACAGAACTTGCTACAGTAGTGACATGAAACACTCCCAAATCCATGTTTTCATTGAGGTAACGTAAACAGGAACCCGTTTACATCGTAGATCACCTTGCTTCTTCAATAAGCAGCTTCGTTGGTGAAGATCTTGCTATCACTACACAAGCTAGAATACTCGAATGTGACTACCTTTGTGCCCCTCCAAATCATTGTGCTAACTTGAATACAAGGAGGTTGGCACACATTCTTCAATCTTGAACCCGACTTATGACTTCACGTTTGAACCTTCTCAAGATTTCCTCAAAATAGTGCATTCACGACCTACATTGGCTTCTTTCTTTAACATTTGGCTTCACAACCCTATACGCATAAAAGTAACATAAATGCACACATATTAGCTCTAAAGCCTGATAAAAGTAATGCTCATCATAAAGAAAGAATACTTCGCATTTTTATTACACAAGCACTTATCAATGTCGCACACTTCTAAAAAGTTCTCGATGTGGTTGTTCGGATCCTCATCGGCCAAACCATTAAACTGTGCCGACTGCTGTATCATCTAAATGAATGCTGGCTTTAGCTTTAAAGGTCTGAGTTGTAATTGGTGGCCACACAATACTAGACTATGTGCACATAACTACGGGTCTGGCATAATCTGATAGTGTTCCCCACCGCTCATTTTGTTTCACCATATTATCTGACCCTTCACCTTCTACCTCAGCTTGATTTGACTATTCTTTCATAGGTTCTTTTCCCCTTCTATGAAGTGTTCGTTCAAGTTCAGGATCTCCTTCAACCAATGTCAAAGGGCTCCCTCGTGTCATAACCTAGAGTTGCAACCAAAGAAAGAAAACCAAATAAGAATGATGGAAGAATAAGAAAATATAAAATAGAATAAATAGTGAATAGCTAAAATAGCAAAGTGCAAAGTGTTTCTAAAATGTCTATTCTCTTGCAACGGTGCCAAAAACTTGACAACGCCCTTTTATGTGTGAACCGCAAGTGCATGGGTTCGTGACACGTCCGAATATGCGTGTGTACCGCAAGTGCACGGGTGTCGAAGTAATAATCCCAGATAAGTGGGTATCGTATCCACAGAGAGTAGGGAATAAAGACTTAAATTGTTTCTTAACTAAGATGGAAGATGAATAGTGATATGTGTGACAAGATTCAATTCTAAAGAGTAAAAACAACAAGAAAGAGGGCACAAGTAAAGGAGAAGGTAAGGCAATCGATAAAGATGGGGTACCCGGGTATTGTTCCGCCTAGGACAATCATTTCAAGTGCAAGAAACCTCTATTATGCTTCCTAATTAATGCAATAGTGAGTCATGGAAATCCTTAATTGCATAGTCCCAAATCTAAGGTCAACCATGCCTAACTCTATACATGTCCCGGAGGAGAAATCAAACAATCTCAACACCTAGCACTCGTATAGAATTGCAATGAGTTTTAGGGACTCCAAATGATAAATCCTATTCCTATGTATAGACCTAACCCTTTGGTCCAGGTGAAAGATCCCTAGCCACAATTAAGCCCTAGATGTTAAAATCACTTCAATGGTTCACTCTGTTGCACTTGTAACTAAACCCCAACGGAAGGTCATCCCTTAGCCCATTCAATCTACTATGACCGCAAAAAACTCTTGGAATGTGGAGGTAGGATAGATCATACCGGAGGGGAAAGGGGACGCTCCGCTACCTCTCAACTCACCCTCTCAACCCTCTCCAATCTAGCTTTGTCTTACTCTCATGGTGTGTCACTCACTCACAAGAGTTACCAATAAGAACTCTCAATCCTAGTGTCACTCTAGGAGAGTATTCATACAATCAAGCATACAAGATTGGAACTCACAATAAACATCAATTAATTGAAAGCATAATAAAGAGAGTCAATGAAACGAATACATCCTAGGGTTCACAAATACCCAAGTACCCACTAGCTGTTTAGCTCTCCATGGAGCTAGATACAATCAATAAAATCGAGTGTAAAAACAAAGCATCCATAGAAAACCCCCTTGTTAGTCATGGTGATGGTCTTGTGGAGAGTCCTCTACTCGTCCGAAGGGTCCCTTTGTCCGGCCTAAGATACACCTCGTCGGATTGGTGCCGACGAAAGCTCTCCCACTAACTTTCTTCCAAACGGTGCGCGATGTCAGAGCCATAGAACCTCCCCAAAGCCCTAGCCAATACCTTTCAAAACCCTAGCCACAACCCTCTCACAAGTTAGGGAAAAGATGGAGAAAAGAATGCTGAAATCGGGGCTAAAATCGGCTTTTAAAGGGCTGGAATCGGGAATCCACACGCCCGTGTGAGCGCCCTTGTGGATTTTTCACACGGGCGTATGGAATTTCCACACGCCCGTGTGGATTCTCTGTTTTCCTATTTTCTTGGCCGGCTATAAATAGTGCTAGTACAGTATTCTTGCTATAGTTTTCTATCGTACCCTACTACAATACCAGCCCAAAATACTCCCGAATCCATGCTTTCATTGATGTAACGCAAACAGACACACGTTTATGTCATGGATCGCTTGAATGTGACTACCCTTATGCCCCTCCACATGGTTATACTAACTTGAATACGAGGAGGTTGGCACACATTCCCGCATCTCGAATCCGACCTGTGTCTTCGCGTTTGAATCTTAGCAAGATTTCCTCCAAATTGGTGCATTTATGACCCACATTGGCTTCTTTCTTTCATATTCGGCCTCACAACCCTACCTGCATAAAAGTAACATAACTACACACATATTAGCGTTAAAACCCGAGAAAAGTAATGCTCAACACAAGGAAAGAACACTTCATATTCTTATCGCACAAGTACTTATCAGTTTGTGGAAGTAATAATACCCAGCTGAGTGGGTAGTCATATCCACAGAGAATAGTGATCAGAAACTCAAATATTGCTATTTAATTAGAATGAAGATGAATCGATAGTGGTGTAAACAAAGTCAATGAAAATGGAAATAAGGAAAGAAGTAGGAAGAGAGATGCTATAAAAATGAGAGTAAAGGCAATAGATAGAAAGTGGGTCACCCGGACATTGTTCCCCATAGAACTATTGTTTCAAGTGCAAAACCAACTATTATGTCTCCTAACTGATGCTTAATGAGTCATGAAAATTCCTACAATACAGGGTCCCAAACCTAAGGTCAATCGTGACTAACCCTACACTATGCCCCAGCGGAGAAATCGCTTAGTCTCAACACCTCACACTATGCAAAGTTGCTTAAAGCTCTGGGGAATCCAAGTGATAAACCCTATTCCCTAACCTAGATCTAACCCTTTGGTCCAGGCAAAAGACCCATAGTCACAATTAAGCCCCAGCACTAAGGATTATTTCAACGCTTCACTATGTTGCTTGAGCAACTAAGCCCCAGCGGAGTTATTCTCTTAGTACTTCAATGATTTGCAGGGGCACAAGGGCAGTCACATTGCATATCCTGACTTGTGCATTGGTAGCAAGATCTTCACCAATGAACCCGTTTATTAAAGAAGTGACGTGGTCTACGGCATAAATGTGTGCCCGTTTATGTTGCCTCGAAGAAAACTGGATTCGGGAGTTTTTTTGGTGGAGTACTGCAGCAATTTGTTGTAGCAATTTCGGGAGTGGATTCAGTAGGTCACGGTAGTAATTTACTGTATCAATTACTGTTTATAGCCCGCAGAAAATCAGAAATTCAGAGAATTCGCACGGGCGTGTGGAAATTCTGCACGGTCATGTGGACATTCCACACACCCCTGTGGAAATTCCACAGGGCCATGTGGATGCCCGATTCCAGCCCTTTAAAAGCCGCGATTCAGCCCCAATTTCTCCATCTTTTCCCCTATCTTTTCTTCCACCTTCCCCATCTTTGGAGGTGCCCGCGGCTATGGTTTGGAGAGGCTTTGGCAAGGCTTTGGAGAGGTTTGACGGCCTTCGACACTGCGTTTCCTTCGGAAGAGAGCTATTGGGGGAGCTTTCGTCGGCACCAATCCGGTGAGGTGTGCCCTAGGTTTGACGAGGAGACCTTTGAAGAAGACACGGCCGATCTACAAGACCTTCGACACGAACACTTGGGGGTTTTTCATTCATAGATTGCATCTTTTTGCTTTTGATTTCATTATCTATTGTATTTTGCTCCATGGAGAGCTAAACCCCTAGTGGGTATTTGGATATTTATGAACCCTAGGATGTATTCATTTCATCGAACCTTTTTATTATGCTTTCAATTAATTGATGTTTTGATTGAGTTCTAATCTTGTATGCTTGATTGAGTGAATACTCCGTTAGAGTGACATTAGGGTTTAGAGTTCTTATTGGTAACCCTTGTGAGTGTGTGACACACCACGAGAGTTAGACAAAACTAGATTGGAGAGGGTTGAGAGGGTGAGTCGAGAGGTAGTAGAGCGTCCCCTTTCCTTTCCGATGCGGTTTATTCTAACTCTATTTCCTCGAGTTCTTTGCGGTCATAGTAGAGTGAATGGGCTAAGGGATGACCTTCCGCTGGGGCTTAGTTGCGAGTGCAATGGAGTGAAGCGTTGAAGTGATTTTAGCATCTAGGGCTTAATTGTGGCTAGGGACCTTCTGCTTGGACTAAAGGGTTAGGTCTAAATATAGGAAGAGGATTTATTACTTGGAATCCCTAGAACTCATTGCAATTCTATATGAGTGTGAGGTTGAGAGATTATTCAATTTCTCCTCCGGGACATGTATAGGGTTAGGCATGGTTGAGATTAGAGGGTTTTTGCACTTGAAACAATTGTCCTAGGCGAAACAATATCCGAGTACCCCATTTATCATTGATTGCCTCCCCTATCTTTTACTTGCGCCTCCTTTATCTTTTCTTATTTTCATTTGCATTGAGTTTGTTTTCACATCACCATCAACATATTTTCATTCTAGTTAAATAGCAATCTTGGTGGTTCTAAGCACTATTCCCTGTGGATTCAACTATCCTCTCACTTGGGTATTATTACTTCGACACCCGTGCACTTGCAGTTTACACGCATAATCGGTCGTGTCATGTTTTTGGCGCCATTTCCCGGGAATAGGCATTTAGAAACACTTTGCATTTTGCGATTTTAACTATTTATCATTCATTTTATTTCACACTTTCTTATTCTTCCATCATTCTCATTAATTGTCTTTTGTCATGTCTTACTTTTTTCTTACAAGGAGTTTAAATAATGATTGATCTGCTCATTGCTCTGTATTCTCAAGTTGAAGCTCTGAGTTAAAAAGTTGATAGAATTATTGCTTCACAACAACAGAGCATTCCTTGTTGCAACACATATCATCCAATTGAAAAGGGCTACCCAAACTTCTTGTGGAATAGTGATGGATAATATTGGGAAGCACCTCAAGAGGAATGTCAAAAGGATGAGATAATTGTAAACGATGCACTTCAATTACAAAAAGTATCAGCTAATTTTTTTGAAGCAACCGATGTCCATGTCCAAAATATTGAGACCTGATAAGTGCTTGAGTAGACATATTTTTATATATGTTTTGCATGCATTGAGCATCATTTTTACTGTGGTTTATGTTTCATATTGTGTATTTGGTGTTCTTTTATGCATATAGGTTGTGAATGCCTTGAAGAGTAAAAAGGAAACAAAGATAGGCTATAAAGACACAATGTTGGGAGTTCTCGTTCAATTCAAGGACCAAAATACGAGAGGAGTTCATAAACGTAGAGATGTGTGCCAACTTCCAAGAAGATTGAAGTCAAATCACTAGTTGGAAGGGCACAAAGGCAGTCACATCTTCATGTTCCTTCTCTTTGTGAAGATTGCAAGACCTCTCAAAGATACGTCGATGAAGAAAAGTTTTATAGCCTACCACATGGACGTGTGCCCGGACATGTGGCCTCAAGAGAAGAGTATTTGGATCGCGTGGAAATTTCTACAGCCCACGCGGGCTGCGTGGAAAATCCACACGGGCGCGTGAGGGCACGTGACAGGCACGATTTTGGGCTTTAAATAGGCCGTTTGCCCTATTTTGGAGGAGACTTTTGGCGAGGGTTTTGGCGAGCACTTTGAAGGCAAGGCGGCTAGGGTTTTGGAGGAGGCCTTTGGCGATATTGGTGGGCGTCCATCACCAACTTTGATTGATCTTCTCTCCGTCATAGCAAAGAGGGAGCCTTCGGCGACCTAGCTCCGGATAAGGATTTTTCAAGACGTTGTGCGACCCATCAAGGCCATCATCACGAATTTATGGGGGTTTTACTTCATGGCTTTCATTGCTTTTCATTGTAATAATCATTGTTTTATAACTTGCTCCATGGAGGGCTAAACCTTAGAAGGTATTTGGGCATGTGAACCCTAGGATTTATGTTTTTGCAATGATTTGCTTTATGTTTCTATTAATTCGAGTTGATTTGAGTTTTAACCTTGTATTCCCATTGCTTGCTTGTTTAATTAATCCTTGAGGTTGATTGGATTTGCATGATTTGTTACTTTGATGTGAGAGAGATCTCCATTAGAGTTAGAACGTCAAGGTTAAAGAGGGTTGAGAGGGTGAGTCATGAGATAGTGGAGTGTCCCCTCTCCCTTCCGATTGAGTGTTTCCTATCTCCGTATTCCCTAAACTCTATGCAACCATATTTGGTGTGAGGCATGAGATTGAGAGATTTCTCCGCCGGGACCTTGTAGGGGGTTAGAGATCCTTCGCGGGGAATTAGGGTTGGATCTATCCTTAGGAATCGGTTTCAATCTTAGGTGTCCCTAGAGCGTATTGCGATCATATGGGGTGTGAGGTGTTGAGATAGAGTGATTTCTCCGCCGGGACCTTGTAGGGGACTAGTACCGGTGGCTTGGAGGAAAGAACCTGTTGTTCTTGGATTACCTCGACTCATTAGACTCGGTTTAGAAGCATTTAGTGAATCGTGAGCTTCATGTTAGATCCTAGGGGGAGCATTGCCTGGATACCTCATTTTTATTGATTGAGATCTCCTTTACTCATTTTCTTGCTCGCTTGCTTGCTTATTAATTCTCTTGCAATTAGTTCATCTCATCATATCCATTTATTTCGACTAGATAGCTAACAATTGGTTAATACTAATACTTCCGTTCCCTGTGGATTCGACTACCCACTCACCGGGGTAATTATTACTTCGACACCCGTGCAC
Organism: Dioscorea cayenensis subsp. rotundata; assembly: GCF_009730915.1. Taxonomy (NCBI): domain Eukaryota; kingdom Viridiplantae; phylum Streptophyta; class Magnoliopsida; order Dioscoreales; family Dioscoreaceae; genus Dioscorea; species Dioscorea cayenensis. The sequence goes on along the minus strand of NC_052477.1, from coordinate 19,080,132 downwards.
TTGCGGTACATACACGCATATTCGGACGTGTCAAGTTTTTGGCGCCGTTGCCGGGGAACGGGATATTATGAACGCTAGGACTTGGTTACTTTAGTCTTTCACATTTTCATTTTCTATTTCCACTTCACTTATCTCTTCCGCCGTTCTTATTGTTTGTTTTCATTGATTTTTGCTACAGGTTATGACCCAAGGGAACCGTTCGACATTGGTTGAAGAGGATCCTGAAATTGAGCGAAGAATTCATAGAAGGAGCAAGGAACCTCGTGCGAGGAGCAATTTTTCTAGCTGAAATAGAGGTTGAAGAATCGAGAATATGGCGAGAACAAGGGGGCAACCAAGAACACTCTCGGATTTTTGCTAGGGCCTACAATTCATGGGACACCATCGAGCATTGTTAGGCTACCGGTGGCATCCCAGAATTTTGAGTTAAAGCCGGGTTTCATTCAAATGGTTCAACAGATCCAGTACAATTTAATGGGTTATCGGATGAAGACCCAAACAATCATATTGAAAAATTTCCTTGAAGTTTTGCGATATGTTGAAGATCAATGGGGTCTCGGATGATGCAATCCGTTTGAGGGCTTTTTCCATTCTCATTAAAGGAGAGAGCCAAACAATGGCTTCATTCATTGCCAAGAGCCTCGATTACAACATGGAATGAAATGGCCGAGGCTTTCCTTGGAAGGTATTTTCCTCCGTGGAAATCGGCAAAACTTTGCAATGAGATATCATCATTTGTTCAAATGGAGCTTGAATCTTTATTTGAGACTTGGGAATGATTCAAGGACCTCTTGCGGAAGTGTCCACAACATGGGTTCCCCGAGTGGATTGTTATTCAATCATTTTACAATGGGTTGAACTCGAGTAGCAAACAACTTCTTGATGCCGCCGCAGGAGGAACATTGGGAAACAAGACTCCCGAAGAAGCCCGACAGTTAATTGAAGAAATGGGTTTGAATAGCTACCAATGGAATGTAAGATACAAGAAGAAAGTGGGCGGACTACATGAGATCGACGCGGTTACATCCTTGGCAGCCCAAGTAGAAGCACTGACTAAGAAATTGGACACTTTGACTTCATCAAGGGTAGCCGCAATCACAAGTTGTGATGGTTGTGGGGGCTCACATATGCCGTCGGATTGCCCTATCTCGATTAGAACTTCAGCCCCAAGTGAACAAGTAGATTTTGTGGGCAATTCGGTGAGAGGACAAGGTAATCCGTATAGCAACACTTACAACCAAGGGTGGAGAAACCACCCAAATCTCTCGTGGGGCAATCAAGGGCAGCAAAAGACCACTGCCCCACCCAGATTTCAGCAAACACCTTCGATTCCAGAGAGAGTTTCAGAATTAGAAAGGGTTTTATCAAAGTTTATTCATTCAACCGACACAAGGTTCCAAAACATAGAAGCAACACTCCGCAATCATAGTACTTCTTTACATAATTTGGAAAATCAAGTTGGACAAATAACAAAGTCATTGGCGGAGAGACCTTTAGGGAGCCTACCAAGTAACACAGAGACTAACCCAAGGGAGCAAGTGAAGGTGATCACTTTGAGAAGTGGTCGAGAACTCCAAGAAGAGCTCACTGCTGAGAAAAATTCTGAAATTCTTCAAGCTAAAACCCCCACTGGGAAGATTGCTGAATTTCCTCAGAAACTGCCAAATGATAAGATGCAAGATAACGATAAGCGACCAGCTGCATCACTCCCTTCATATACTCCAAGGATCCCTTATCCGACGCATTTGAAGAAAGACCAAGCTGATGTGCAAAACAGGAAATTACTGGATCTATTCAAACAGTTACACATTAATATTCCCTTTGTAGAGGCGTTATCTCAAATGCCTCGCTATGCAAAGTTCTTGAAGGACCTCTTGACCAACAAGAGCAAGATGGAGGAAAGTGTGGCTGTGGTGTTAGAAGGGAATTGTTCGGCAATGCTTGGAAAAAAATCGCCAAACCAAAATGAAAGATCCAGGGATGCTTTATCATACCTTGTGCAATCGGAGGTTTGGGGAAGAAAAAAAGCTTTTAGCCGATTTGGGAGCTAGTATTAATGTCATGCCGTACACTTTGTTTCAGAAATTGGGTTTAGGAGAGCCACGGCCAACCTGCATGACTTTACAGCTGGCCGATGGCTCCGTTCGTCATCCTCGAGGTATAATTGAAGATGTTTTGGTAAAGGTTGACTAGTATATTTTTCTTGCAGATTTTGTTGTGTTAGATGTCAATGAAGATGCGGAGGTTCCATTAATTCTAGGAAGACCCTTTTTGAGAACCTCCAAAGCTCTCATTGACATGGATGGAGGCTAGATGACATTACGCACTGGAGAAGAAAAGATCACATACCGTCTCGCCAAAGCAATGAAGCCCTCTCTTGACTTTGATGATACTTGTTATTTTTTTGATGTCAATGATGAGATTTCTGATGAGTACCTGCAGGAATTTCTCAATCCAGATCCATATGAGGTGTGGCCGGACATTGATGAGGAGGACACAACCAATTGTGCAAAACAAGTCCTTAATGAACAACCTCAAGGAGGATTTTTGAAACAGATTTTTGACCGAGTCAAGAGGTCGAGACGTCGCCACCGAAAGTATTCCACCACACTTGGGGACAAGCACACAAAGGAAGAGTGCGACACTCCCTCATTCGGTAACATAGTAAAAAATTTCTCCTTGAGTATGAAGAATTTTTGTCCATCATGTGTGGAGGTTGCTAGGAAAGAGGTTTTTCATCTTTATGAGCCACCATGAGGTAAAAACAGGTACGTCAAGCTAAGTGACGTTAAACAAGCGCTTCTTGGGAGGCAACCCAAGCTTTTAATTAGTTTTTAAACTCAAAATTTAAATTCTGTAGAAATAAATTCATGAGTGTGTATCTTGATTAATTTGGTTGACCGCTGGTGTTTTCGTGGAATCTTTTCGGTGATTTGAATTGTTGTTTATGTGAATAACATGGTTTAGGGTGAATTTGATGTTTAATGTTGAAAAAAATTGGTATTAATTTGGAGTTTCGGGCACTCTATCGATCTGTCTGCAGAAATTTTTGCAGTCCACATGGCGCGTGTAATTTTCACGCGTGGGTGTCATACGATCTGCAGCGGGGTGTGGAAAATCCACACCCCCATGTGCCTATAAAAAAATATGAAGGGGCACTATTCATCATCTTCTATTTTTCAAAAGAACCCTTTCATCTTCCACCTTCCACTCCTAGAAAAACTCAATTTTTAATCTCTAAAACCAATTGTTTTCAACTCTTTGGAGGATTAGAGGTAATTTGCGGAGTTTACACCAAGTTTTCTTCTCCGATTAGCTCCGGTAAGCCTTCACTCTCTTTTCCCCTTTTCCATGTTTTTCAAGGTCATTTTCATGGAGTTTTCTTGGTATTTTGATGATAATTCTCATAGGGAATCATGCTAGACACTTGTTCAATGTATGAGAATGATTTTTGTGAAGCATAGGAGCCCAACTCCGGCGAAAACTCCGGAGTCCGGCGCCCATGCGGTCGCACGGCTTGCCCGCGTGACCGTGTGGGTTGAACGCACGCTGGCCGCAAGGCCACGCGGCCGCGTGGATGGGCCACGCGGGTTCGTGAGCCCGCGGCCGAGAGCCGCGCACCCAGCCATGCGGGCGCGCAGCTGCTCGGCCGAGAGAAACACGCGCCCACGCGGCGCGTGGCTTTCCCGCACGCCCGCGTGGGCTGAAAAAAAAGGGCAGTTGGCCTTGTTTTTCCCCCGGCTCGCTGTTCTTGCGCATGTGGTGCCCAGTTTTACTGTATTCATGCCGAACTGATGTTTTTAAGTGCTTTCTTCGTAGATTATGGCACCACGGACCAAGAGGTTAGCCCAGAAACTTTCTCGCCATGATAGGGAATCGAATTTCCTGACCCCGTTCATCAGCAGCGGTTTGAGCGTCTCCAGCACCTGAAGATTGGACAATCGCGTTTTATCGACTGGGATGCACTAGAGGACATTGGTCTTGCTGAGGAGATCAGAGCACTTGTTAGTGTTGGAGGTTGGGACCATTTATTCTCCATTCAGGAGCCCGTCAGGCGAGATATTACCTTGGAAGTTCTTGCCTCATTTTCTTTTGACCGTGACTCAGTTGATATCAGTTTTGACGTTCCCAATGCCATTCGTTTCGGAATTTTTGGTCAGCCGCATAGGATGTCTTTGACCCAGTTCTCGATATATCTTGATTTATACGATCAGACCTTGGCTGATACTATCCAGTACACTGAGCTCCTCACCGATTATCCTTCTAATCTCACTCCGGGCCAGATCTTCCATGATCTATGTGGTGGTCGTCAATATTCCGCAGGTCAGTCTAAGGCCTAATTGCTTACTCGATCGGCGTACAGGTACATCCATGCTGTTCTTAGCAGGTCCGTGACAGGTCGGGAGGATGGTACTGGTTCACTTCGCAGGACAGATCTGTTGTACCTCTACTCCATGATCCATGGAGCCCCTCTCCACTTAGGATATGTGGTTGCTGACTACTTTCATCATCAGAGTGAGTACTTGCGATTGGGAGCATTGTTTGCAGGACCCTACATCACTCGTCTTATGTTCAAGATGGGTCTTATCCGTTCGGTCAGAGGCGAGGAGAGAGTCAGTACTCCGGCACCATTGGGTTTGGCCACTCTCCGTTTGATGGGCATTGTGCGACGTACAGGCTCGGGCGGATATGCACTAGTAGAGTCGTCATCTGATGACAATGAGGAGCCTGCTGAGGCTACAGAGGTACTACCTGCAGCCGAGCCCATAGTCACCGAGGCAGCCCCGGCAGCATCAGCCGATCTTGAGTCATCTTCCCCTCGAGTTCACGAGCGTCTGGCTCGACTCGAGGCTGCTGTTGCTACCATTCTTAAGAACCAGGCACGGATTCTGGAGCGTCTTGATCGCATTCAGCAGACTCTTGACGAGGAGGTCTCCTACGCTTCTGTGCCAGCACCAGCTCCAGCTACTGACGCTTGAGGCGTCACACTCATGAGACTGTTCTTTTAGTTTCTTGCTTTTAGTTGCTTTGTTAGTAGTATTTAGACTTTTGTACTTAGAAAGGCTTCACCTTCTGAGAGTTATCTTCTTGTCTTTCTTTTATGCGAGTTTATGCTCTATTATGTTATTTGTCTGAACTCGTATTTTCTTTTACATTTTGTTGAGATTCACTGAACCCCTTATATTCCGTGCAGATGGCCTTGAGAGTGAGGTGGATGGTGTTTTAGTCATAGACATGATCATGTGATGTTGTCACATGGTCGTGTGAGCTTCACAACCCATACAACAAGCCCATGAGTTAGACTTCACCAAACGATTAATGAGGAGTTCAGGGGAGTATTGTTTTAATTGCATTCCCACACACATTATTCTTTCATTGTTATTATTTTTATTGTGCTTGCATGCGTACATTGAGGACAATGTACATCTTAAGTGTGGGGGAGGGTTCACCTTATACATGACTTTTACTTGTGTTTTCATGAGCATGCTCTTGTTGCCAAGGAAGGTTCACCTTAGTGTTAAGAGTTTAATTCTTAATTTTTGGAGGTTATAAACATGGATTTTATCATGCTCTAGTTTTCATCCAATTTTATTGAATATTTTTGTCTGATTGCTCTTTCTGCACTTTTCTCGCTCATTAGACCTATGAAGACTCTAGTTCATTATGTTTGGGACATTAGTGTGTTAGTTTCTATTATAGATGGAAATTGTTTGTTGTTTGTACATAGGGTATGGAAAGAGCTACCACCCATGATGTATGTAGCTACTCTCATAAGTCGGATACTTGTTATGCCCTAATGAGAGAAAGAGCTATCTCATGGGATGTGTGAAAGCTACCATCCTCGGTAGAAAGAGCTACCACCTCGAAAGTGTGAAAGCCACTAGGGAGGCATCTTAGGAAAGGGCTACCTTAGAGGTTGTGTGAAGCTACTACCTATTCTTTCTGGTTATAAATAAGTCCCATGTTAATAAGAACTTGGTAGTGGACATAGCGTTGACATGAGTTGAGTTTTACACACACACACACGCATTCGGATTTTATCACATTCAATTTTTATTGGATTGTTTGCTAGAGCATTGATTGTTTTGTCTAGTGTTTGATTCTCTCCATGACTGTAGAATTTTATTCTTGTACTCATTTGGTGAACCTAAGGCCAAGCACTTCTCTTTTCTTTCCATAGGTATAATGTTTAATTTTGCTTGAGGACAAGCAAAGACTTAAGTGTGGGGGAGTTTGATAAGTGCTTGAGTAGACATATTTTTATATATGTTTTACATGCACTTTGAGCATCATTTTTTTACTTGTGGTTTATGTCTCATATTGTGTATTTGGTGTTCTTTTTATGCATATAGGTTGTGAATGCCTTGAAGAGTAAAAAAGAAACAAAGATAGGCTATAAAGACACAATGTTGGGAGTTCTTGTTCAATTCAAGGACCAAAATATGAGAGGAGTTCATAAACGTAGAGATGTGTGTCAACTTCGAAGAAGATTGAAGTCAAATCACTAGTTGGAAGGGCACAAAGACAGTCACATCTTCATGTTCCTTCTCTTTGTGAAGATTGCAAGATTTCTCAAAGATACGTCGATGAAGAAAAGTTTTATAGCCTACCACATGGACGTGTGCCCGGACATGTGGCCTCAAGAGAAGAGTATTTGGATCACGTTTTGTGAAAAGTACTGTAGCAATTTTAATGCAGTAATTTTACTGTTCACGCGCCAGCGTGGAAATTTCTGCAGCCCACGCGGCCGCGTCGAAAATCCACACGGGCGCGTGAGGGCATGCGACAGGCACGATTTTGGGCTTTAAATAGGCCGTTTGCCCTATTTTGGAGGAGACTTTTGGCGAGGGTTTTGGCGAGCACTTTGAAGGCAAGGCGGCTAGGGTTTTGAAGGAGGTCTTTGGCGATATTGGTGGGCGTCCATCACCAACTTTGATCGATCTTCTCTCCGTCATAGCAAAGAGGGAGCCTTCGGCGACCTAGCTTCGGAGAAGGATTCTTCAAGGCGTTGAGCGTCCCATCAAGGCCATCATCACGAATTTAAGGGGTTTTACTTTATGGCTTTCATTGCTTTTCATTGTAATAATCATTGTTTTTGTAACTTGCTCCATGGAGGGCTAAATCTTAGTAGGTATTTGGGCATGTGAACCCTAGGATTTATGTTTTTGTAATGATTTGCTTTTATGTTTCTATTAATTCGAGTTGATTTGAGTTTTTAACCTTGTATTCCCATTGCTTGCTTGTTTAATTAATCCTTGAGGTTGATTGGATTTGCATGATTTGTTACTTTGATGTGAGAGAGGTCTCCATTAGAGTTAGAACGTCAAGGTTAAAGAGGGTTGAGAGGGTGAGTCATGAGATAGTGGAGTGTCCCCTCTCCCTTCCGATTGAGTGTTTCCTATCTCCGTATTCCCTAAACTCTATGCAACCATATTTGGTGTGAGGCGTGAGATTGAGAGATTTCTCCACCGGGACCTTGTAAGGGGTTAGAGATCCTTCACCGGGAATTAGGGTTGGATCTATCCTTAGGAATCGGTTTCACTCTTAGGTGTCCCTAGAGTGTATTGCGGTCATATGGGGTGTGAGGTGTTGAGATTTAGTGATTTCTCCGCCGGGACCTTGTAGGGGACTAGTACCGGTGGCTTGGAGGCAAGAACTTGTTGTTCTTGGATTACCTCGACTCATTAGACTCGGTTTAGAAGCATTTAGTGAATCGTGAGCTTCATGTTAGATCCTAGGGGGAGCATTGCCTGGATACCTCATCTTTATTGATTGAGATCTCTTTTACTCGTTTTCTTGCTCGCTTGCTTGCTTATTAATTCTCTTGCAATTAGTTCATCTCATCATATCCATTGATTTCGACTAGATAGCTAAGAATTGGTTAATACTAATACTTCCATTCCCTGTGGATTCGACTACCCACTCACCGGGGTAATTATTACTTCGACACCCGTGCACTTGCGGTACATACACGCATATTCGGACGTGTCAAGACCACACTAAGATGTCATGGAACCTCCTTTAAAAACTTTGAGCATCAATTAGGAGGGATACTTGACACAATCTCCACGGAACAACAAGTATTTGTGCAAGGAAATCTAGTTCCTTATAGAAATGATGTGGTAGTGAACGAAAATGAAGAAGTTGGGAAAATTGAGTACATTGGTACAAAGAATGATAAGGAAGAAGCTGAATACCATTTTGAGATTTTGGACTGTGTGAATGAAGATTGTGCTCGTGAGAGAGAAAATTTTCAAGGGGATTTACTAGTGTCATGTTCCTTTCAAGCCGAAAATACACAAGAAGAAGTAAATCCTAAGGTAATGGAACAAGCACCACTCTTTGGGATTGATCAATTCATAAATTGCAATAAAGAGATTTTGGTTTGGAAGAAGATGTGGGTAGGAGAATGAAGTCATCCAATGACCCACCTGTGCTAAGCTTGGACAATTCCCAACCCAAATTGTTTCCTTGGAGAACAAAGGCAAGATGTTTGGTCTCTCCAACAAATATTCCTCCCCGGCAAGTAGATTTTTGGTTAAAAGGAAGTAGCTATGCAATGTCTAGTCGGGAGGAACACACTCTTTTCAAGCCTCTACAAGGTAAGGAAGTGGTACGTCAAGCTAAGTGACGTAAAACAAGCGCTTCTTGGGATGCAACCCAAGCAATTACTGTTTTCATAGTTTTTAGTTTAGTGTTTGCATGAATAAAGCATGAGTATTGGTGTCTTGATTTTTAAATGCCTTTGTTGTGATTTTCTTGTGGATTAATTGGTGTTATCATGTGCTTTAATGTTGTACGAAGAATTTTGGTCATTTGAGCTTATTTTATGTGTTTTCTATGGTTAAAGCTGCCATGTAAGGCAGGCTCTGAGTTTATAGTTGTGTTCATAAATTTTCTGCAGAGCCTACAGAGTTTTCTAAGTGTCCAGAGAAAACACACGCTCGTGTGGAATTTCCGCACAGGCATGCATTTTTGTTCAGAGCTCATCCAGAGACGGCACAGGGGCGTGGACTCCCCCCTGTGAACGATCTTAAGACGGTCCACGCCCGTGCGGCATTTCCGCACGGGCATGTGGTTCCTGGTAGAGACTCAAAGAAAAAAAAATTTCCCAAGAAGACACAGGGGCGTGGACTCGCCCCTGTGGATGACTCGTCCATAAACGCATGCCCGTGTGGATCTCTGCATAGAGGTTCTCCTCTATCCCGAGAAGACACAGGGGCGTGCGTATGCCCCTGTGAATTGCTCAGTAATGATCCACGCCCGTGCGGAATTTCCGCACGCGCGTGTGAAACACTGAGTGAATTTTTTTGGATTGGACAAAGAAGCCACAGGGTGTGCGTTTGCCCCTGTGGGTCGTGCACACGGGTGTGGGTAATTTCCACATGCCCGTGTGGATGTGCAGAACGCCGGTTTTTATTTAAAACTTATGTGCGTTTCTTCATAGTTTCACTCCACAAAATTTAGAGAACACATCCTTGCACCTTCCCGATTTCAAACTGTCGATTTAGAGGGTTTTCACTCGAGTTGTCCGGCCGGTTTCTAGTCTTTCACTCTCGTTTCGTTGGAGCACCAACATCATCATCATCAGCAGCAGCAGCGGAGCTCGAGCATAATACCGATGCTTGATGCATCTTTACTTTCATTTGTTCTTATTTCATTTCCGTATTTTATTTGAACTTGTACTTCTCAAAATGGATCTTCCTTCTGAGTTTATCTTTTATTGTTGTCTCGAGTTGTATTCATTTATCTATCTTTTATTTACTCGAGCTATTTTTGTTTTATTGAGCTTTACTGAACCCCCTTGTGTATGCGTGCAGATGGTCTTGTCAGTATGGAAATTGAGGACTAGTCATAGACACGGTCAATGTGTTTTGCACTTGGCCGTGCGTGCTTCACAACCCATTGGAATTTAACTCACAAGGATTTAGCTCCATCAAAGGCACCACTACGAGTCAGGGGAGTATTGTTTCAATTGCCCACTCCCACATGTGTTCTAAATGGTATTACTTTTATTGTGCTTGCATGTGTACATTGGGGACAATGTATAACTTAAGTGTGTTGGTGGGGGAGGGTTGGGGGAGTTTCATAGTGCACATATCTTTTGTATTAGTCTTGATTGTTATATATGCTCACATAGGCAATGGCGGTTCACCTTAGTTGCAATGATTGTAATCTTGAGTATAGGAGAATTTTTCATATTAAATGTTCTCATGCTCTATATCTTTCTTGACTTTTTATGAATTTTTGCCCGATTGACACTTGTGCACTACTCACTCTTTAAACTCTTTTGGAAACTTAAGTTTGATGTTAAAGGGACTAGTTTTAGTTTTGTTTCCTAATGAGAGAAAGAGCTATCTCATGGGATGTGTGAAAGCTACCACCCCGGTAGAAAGAGCTACCGCCTTGAAAGTGTGAAAGCCACCTTAGCGACCGCTTTGGAAAGGGCTACCTTAGAGGATGCGTGAAGCTACTACCCTTTTTGAATTTTTGTTACCTTTTGTAGATAAATAAGTCCCTTATACATAGAACTTTGAGGAGTATACTTTGGGTTGACTTGAGTGAGTTCACTCACTTACACGATTTCGGGTTTGTTGTTCTTTTTTATTCAAGTTTTTAGCTAGAGCATTGATTTTTTTCGTATTTAGTGTTGAAATTTCCCTTGTAGAATGCTCTCATTGCATGTTATGGTGAACCTAAGGCCAAGCACTTCCAATAATTCCTTCATCTATGCATACAATGTTTTAATTATTGCTTGAGGACAAGCAAAAGCTTAAATGTGGGGGAGTTTGATAAGTGCTTGTGTGATAAGAGTGTGAAGTGTTCTTTTCTTATGATGAGCATTACTTTTATCGGGTTTTAACAGTAATATGTGTGTATTTATGTTACTTTCATGCATATAGAGATGTGAAGCTGAATCTTAGAGAAAAAAGCCAATGTAGATCGCGAGTGTACCATTTGGAGGAAATCTTGGAAGGAACAAACATGAAGACCCAAGTTGGGCTCAAAGATACGTGAATGTGTGCCAACCTCCATGTATTCAAGAAATTACAATGATTTGGAGTGGCACAAGGGCAGTCACATTTGCGTATCCCAACTTGTTCATTGATAGCAAGATCTTCACCAATGAACCCGTTTATTGAAGAAGCAACGCGATCTATGGCATAAACATGTCCCCATTTATGTTGCCTCGATGAAAAGTGTATTCGGTAGTGTTTTTGGCAGAGTACTGCAGTAGGTCACTATAGTATTATACTGTAGCAGTTACTGTTCACAGCAGCAGAAAATCAGAAATTCAGAGAATATTCACGGGCGTGTGGAAATTCCGCACGGGCATGTGGACATCCACAGGGCCGTGTGGATGCCCGATTCAAGCCCTTTAAAAGCCGCGATTCAGCCCTGATTTCTCAATCTTTTCCCCTAATCTTTTCTTCCACCTTTCCCCATCTTTAGAGGCGCCCTGCGGATAGGGTTTGGAGAGGCTTTGGCATGGCTTTAGAGAGGTTTGATGGCCTTTGACACTGCGTTTCCTTCAGAAGAGAGTTATTGGGGGAGCTTTTGTCGGCACCGATCTAGCGAGGTGTGCCCTAGGTTTGACGAGGGGACCTTTGAAGAAAACGAAGCCGAACTACAAGACCTTTCACACGAACACAAGGGGTTTTTCATTCATGGATTGCATCTCTTTGCTTTTGATATCATTATGTATTTTATTTTTCTCCATGGAGAGCTAAACCCCTAGTGGGTAGTTGGATATTTATGAACCCTAGGATGTATTCGTTTCATTGAATCTTTTTATTATGCTTTCAATTAATTGATGTTTTGGTTGAGTTTCAATCTTGTATGCTTGATTGAGTGAATACTCCCTTAGAGTGACACTAGGGTTGAGAGTTCTTGTTGGTAACCCTTGTGAGTGAGTGACACACCACGAGAGTTAGACAAAGCTAGATTGGAGAGGGTTGAGAGGGTGAGTCGAGAGGTAGCAGAGCGTCACCTTTCCCTTTCGGTGTGGTTTATTCTACCTCTATTTCCTCGAGTTCTTTGGAGTCATAGTAGAGTGAATGGGCTAAGGGATGACCTTCCGCTGGGGCTTAGTTGCGAGTGCAATGGAGTGAAGCGTTGAAGTGATTTTAGCATCTAGGGCTTAATTGTGGCTAGGGACCTTCTGCTTGGACTAAAGGGTTAGGTCTACATATAGGAAGAGGATTTATTACTTTGAATCCCTAGAACTCATTGCAATTCTATATGAGTGTGAGGTTGAGAGATTGTTCAATTTCTCCTCCGGGACATGTATAGGGTTAGGCATGGTTGAGATTAGATTTGGGACCATGTGTTAAAGGATCTCCATGACTCATTAGTGCATTACTTAGGAAGCATAATAGAGGGTTTTTGCACTTGAAACGATTGTCCTAGATGAAACAATATCCGAGTACCCCATTTATCGTTGATTGCCTCCCCTATCTTTTACTTGCACCTCCTTTATCTTTTCTTATTTTCATTTGCATTGAGTTTGTTTTCACATCACCATCAACATATTTTCATTCTAGTTAAATAGAAATCTTGGTGGTTCTAAGCACTATTCCGTGTGGATTCAACTATCCTCTCACTTGGGTATTATTACTTCGACACCCGTGCACTTGCGGTTTACATGCATATTCGGTCGTGTCAGGATTCTTGGCTTGTGCTCAATTTGATGAATCGTCTTTTCCTAGTCAATGTCCCATTAACCTATCCCATTCTAACTCTATTTCATCCATGAATCATACTCCTTGGTTACAATTATGTTCTAGTCATGTTCTTTATCCAAACTCTACTATTACTTCTCTGTCTATTTCTTCCCAAGCTTCTCTCCTATCTCCACAATCTTATCTTACTCCACCTCCTTCTTTTTCCCATCCCTTTTTCCTCATCTTTTTCTAGTTTAAACCTTGTGGTTGAGCTATCCTTTTCTTTACCTCATTCTCCTTCTTAATTACATCCAACCTAGCCTCTTATTTGTACCCATCCCATGCAACTCCAACCCTCCACCATGTAATGTCGCATTGCTCTTATCTTTCACTCATCATTTCCTCCCTCCAACGCTCCTGAGACCCAACCTTTTCCTATTCCCAAGATTCTAAACATCCTTTTTTGTGAGATGCAATGAAGTTTGAATATGATGCTTTATTTGCCAATAATACTTGGTATTTAGTTTCCCATCCTTATGATCATAATGTAATTGTTAATAAGTGGGTTTATCGAATTAAACAGAATCTTGATAATTTGATTTCTCGCTACAAAGCTCATCTTGTTGCAAGAGCTTCCATCAACAATATGGGATTGACGATGGAGACACATTTAGTCCGGTTGTAAAGACCACTACTATTCGCATTATTCTTGCTCTTGCTATTGTCTTTAATTGGCATCTTCAACATATTGATATTTCATAGCCATTTGGATAAAACCATTTTTATGGAGCAATCTCAGGGATTCATTAATTCCTATCATTCTAACTTTGTTTGTCTTTCGCACAGCTCTCTCTGTGGCTTGAAGCAAGTGTCTCATGCATAATTCTGCCGTCTTGGTTCTTTCTTATTTCACCATGGATTCACTGTCTCCAAAGCTAATTCCTCTCTTTTTTTATTTTTCAAGCAAGGTCCGGATATTATTCTTATGCTGCTTTACATTGATGATATTCTTATTACTGGCTTCTCTTTGACATTGAATGCTCAATTTCTCTATAACTTGAAAATCTGAGTTTCCTGTTAAAGATATTGGCCCTCTCTATTACTTTCATGGCATCCTAGTACATCGAAAATCTATTAGCATTACTCTCAAACATTGCAAATATATTTTTCATTTGTTACCTAAAACTGACTTATCTGAAGCAAAAGGATATCTTATTCCATGTCCACTACCCTACCTTCTATAAAGGATAGTGGTCAACCATTTTTCAGATCCTCTTCTCTATCGGCAAACTATTCTCACACTTCAGTACGATACTTTTACCCGCCCTAATATTGCTTTTACTGTTAATTAGTTGTATCAATATATGCACAAACCTACGAATGCGCATTGCACCATAGTTAAGCACAACTCATTATCAATTGTTCTTCTTCTACAAGTAGCATACTCTCCAATGTTTTGTGGACAATGATTAGGGTGGCTGCCATGATGATCGTAGGTCCACCAATGGTTTTGCCATCTTTCTTGGGTATTCTTTGATATCTTGGAGCTTTAAGAAGCATCCCACGATCGCTCGCTCCTCCTTCGAAAGTGAGTACAAAGCACTCTCTAACACGATGACCGAGTTATTATGGATTCAGTCTCTACTTAAAGAGTTGGGTATCTCATTTGTTACTAAGGTAGTGTTTGTTTGGAAGGTTTTGGAGGTACATGTGACTTGAATTACTGGGTTTTTAGAAATCCAGTGTTTGTTTCAAATGATTCCAAAAACTCATGTAACTTGGATTACAACCAAAGAGGGATTCGGTTTTATGACCAATTTGACCATAAACCTGAATATCTTGTTTTTAAGCATCTTCACATGCATAACTTGTGACCTACATATGACCAATTAAAAAAAACAAGTATCGTCAAACATCCTTGAATACTTTTGTTGAATGAAAAAATTATAAAATATACTAATAAATTTAATAATTATTTTAATAAGTAATTTAATAATAAAATAAATAATAAAAAATAATTAATATGATAATTAAAATCATTCAATAACATGCTAGAAATGTATAGAAACTTCATAAATACTCTTTTTGTTGGGTTAATAATTAAATTCAAAAAGAGAAAACAATAATAAAAATTTACATAAATTTTTAATAAATTTAATAACTATTTTAACAATAAAATTAATAGTTATTTTAATTAATACAATACTTTAAATCATTAAAATTACATTAAAATATTTGATATGTAAAAGGATTTTAATTCCAAATTTACAAATTTATTTGACCAACTACAAAATCTTGTAATACATCATTTTCAATTACATCTAACTAAACACTGGATTTGACTACACTGTATTTTAAAATCCATGTATTTCCAGTTACATTTTAACTGAAAATCTACTGCATTTAGAGTTACATTGAAGCAAACACCACTTGAACCGATCTTATGGTGCGACAACATCGAGGTGATTTACATGACATCCAATCCAGTGTTTCATGCTAGAACCAAGCATATCGAACGTGATTATCATTTTGTCCGTGAGCAGGTTGCTTTGGGTAATATCTTAGTGGGTTTTCTCTGTACTAAGGATCAAATTGGTAATATTTTTACCAAGCTTTTGGGGGTTCATTTGTTTCAACAATTGTTCTCCAAGCTTCGACTAGTTCCTCGCCCTCCATTAGTTTGAGGGAGGATGTTAAAAATAAGATCCGTTATTTAAAGATAAGTTTAGAAATCTGTTCATATTCAAGAGAAGATTAGTTAGGCTTGTATTATTTTTGGATTTGTTTTTATCATAGTTTATCACTAGCTTGTATAAATATCAATGGCTGTAATCACCTTTGGATTAGGAGAACATATAATATTTTCAACCTTCTATTCTAGTTTTTACAGAGACAACAAGGACATCATTTCCTATCTTGCTTGTGTGATTTGCATGTTTAATATCTAATTAACAGTTTTTAACCAATCTGCATGTATATTCATAGGTCCTTGAGAGGGAAAAGATAATGAAACATCTACAGGAAATAACTGTTCAACTGGAACAATCTTTAAGTGAAATTTCTTTTAAAAGCTTAATATATCAGATGAAGTTAGAGAGCAGGTATAGCCAACATCAATAGGTGGTAGCAACACAAGATATTAAAATAAAGTGTGAAAAATAAAATAAGATGACACCAAAAGTATGTGGTTCAGCTTTTTGATGCCTACGTCTATAGGAGAAGGAGGAGAAATATTCCACTATAGAAATTTTATATTTACACAGAGATTTCACTCAATGTCCCTCAACTAAAACCCAAAAACACCCATTCATCCAAGAAGCACTCTTGGTGTTTTTGTGGTTGTGTGTTCATCTTAACATAGCCAAAGGATATGTATTTATAGAAAAAAAATGGAGCAATCAAAAGTCCATGCATTCATGCATGGATGTCGAAAATTGTGGCTCCATGCACGTCAAAAATGGAGGCTTCATACAAGTTAAAACATACTTGCCAAAAATGAAGTGCTAACCTAGGGTTTAGGCATTGAAATTTGTTAATAACATGTGTAAAATTCAAGGCATATTTTAATAAATCTCCACTTTGTCTTGAATTTTACATATTTGAAATCTTGTAGATGTCCTCCTTCTCTGAAGTAACCTTGAAGGGTTGTTAAGTGTCAAGTATGCCAATTAAGCTCAGGCAATGCCTAAACTTGGCTAGTGGTAGAGGCTCAGTTAATATCAGCAGGATTATTTATAGTACCAATCTTTTTAACAATTATTTTGCCTTCAACGATAATTTCATGAATGAAATGATACTTGACATCAATGTGTTTTGTCTTCTCATCGAAACATTTGAACTTTGGTCAAATGTATTGCACTTTGGCTATCACATAAGACAATAATCTCTTGATGATCTGAAATGAGCACGCTGTATAGGCCTCATAACCAAATACCCTCTTTAACCGTTTCAGCCACCGCCATATATTCTGCTTCAGTAGTAGATAATGTGACTGTAGATTGTAAAGTTGATTTTTGACTGATGGCATTGTTACCTAATGTGAAAAAAACATAACCAATCAAAGACCTTCTTTTATTGGGATCTCCTGCATAGTCTGAGTCAGCATAACCAACCAATTTACTACTACCATTGCGAAACTCCAAACAAGTATCAATAATACCTCATAAATATATTAAAATCCACTTAACTTCTTGTCAGTGAGTTTTACTTAGATTTTCCATATATCTACTAACAACACTAACTTTATGTAAAATATCAAGTTGAGTACATACCATGGCATACATGAGGCTTCCTTCTACGCTGGAGTATGGAACTTTCTCCATGTAGTTTCTTTCTTCATCTATTTGAGGTGATAATGCTGCTGTAAGCTTAAAATCTGCAGGAGTACTCACAGATTTAACTTCTTTCATGTTAAAGTATTTTAGGATTTTTCAACATAATTCTTTTCGAGTAAGAAGTAATTTTCTTGCTTTCCTGTCTCTTCAAATTCTATTCCAAGAATTTTCTTTGCTACACCAAGATCTTTCATTTCAAATTTTGCACTTAGTTGAGCCTTCAACTTCTCAATTTCAGAAATATTCTTTGCATCAACTGACATGTCATCCATATACAACAATAAGTATATGAATGACCCATCTGCTATATTTCTAAAATAAACACAACTATCATAGTTGCTTCTTGCAAACTCATTACTAATCATGAATGAATAAAATCTTTTGTACGATTGCTTGGAGATTTCTTTAGGCCGTACAAGGATTTATTCAACAAGAAAACATGATCTTCTTTACATTCAACTTTGAAACCCTTTGGTTGTTGCATGTAGATCTTCTCTTCAAGCACACAATGTAAGAATACAGTTTTAACATCTAACTACTTCAACACAAGATTATTCATGGCCACCAATGTAAGTAAAGAATGAATAGAATTATGTTTTACAACAGGTGAAAAAAACATCATTAAAAACTATACCTTGTATTTAGTTGTATCCTTTTGCAACTAACATTGCTTTATATCTTGCTTCTTCAATGCTTGTTGTGCCATATTTTATGTTAAAGAAACACTTACAACCAATAACTTTCTTTTTGTTGGTGGTTTGACAAGTTCCTGAGTATGATTTTTGTGCAAAAGACTCCATCACTTCTTACATTGTTATTAACCATTTACATGAATTTGTACTTAAAATAACTTCTAGATATGATCATGGCTCTACAATATTATTCATGTCTTCAGCTATTGTCAAAGCATAAGAAACCAATTCCTCATAATTACTTATAAGTGGTTGTGTGTTAAGAATGTGAAATGTTCTTTCCTTACGATGAGCATTACTTTTATCAGGTTTAAGCGCTAGTACATGTGTATTTGTGTTCTTTTGCGCATATAGGGCTGTGAAGCTATGTATTAAGAAAAGAAGCCAAAAGTAGATCGTGAACACACTATTTGGTAGAATCTTGGAAGGAACAAATGCGAAGACACAAGTGGGGCTCTAAGATACGTGAATGTTTGCCAACCTCCATGTATTCAAATCATTACAATGAGTTGGAGTGGCACGAAGGTAGTCACATTTGCATATCCCGACTTGTGCATTGATAGCAAGATTTCACCAATGAGGCCTTTAATTGAGGAAAAGTTGCGATCTACGGCATAAACGTGTGCCTGTTTATGTTGCCTCAATGAAAAGTGTGGAATTGGGAGTATTTTAGCGTAGCAATGTAGTAAATTACTGTAGCAACACACTGTGTCAGTTACTGTTCACAGCCGGCGGAAAATCAGGTTTCCAGAGAATCCACACGGGCGTGTGGAAATTCTCCAAGCCCGTGGGGAAATTCCACAGGCCTGTGTGAAAAATCCACTGGGCGTGTGGATGCCCGATTCCAGCCCTAATTAAGCAGCAGTTCAGGCCGATTTTGAGAGGAATCTTTGACCCTTTCTCTCCAACTTTTCTCCATCTTTTGGGAGGGCGTCGGCTAGGGTTTGGAGAGGCTTTTGGCAAGTCTTTGGAGTAGTTCTACGGATTCGACACCGCAATTTGCTAGGAAGAAGGTTATTGGGGGAGCTTTCGCTGGCATCGATCCGGCGAGGTATGCCCTAGGCTGGACAAAAGGACCTTTGGAGAAGATGAGGCTACTCCACAAGACCATCGACATGACTACCAATGGGGTTTTCCTATGGATTACTTGTTTTTACTTTTTGATTTCATTATTGATTGTATCTTGCTCCATGGAGAGCTAAACCCACTAGTCGGTACTTGGATTTTGTAAACCCTAGGATGTTTTTGTTTCATTGACCTTTTATTATGCTTTTCTTAATTCATGTCTCTAATTGACTTCTAATCTTGAATGCTTATTGAATGATTTCTCCTTTAGAGTAACACTAGGGTTGAGAGATCATCTTGGTAACCTTTGTGGATGAGTGACACGCCGTGAGGGTTAGATAAAGGAAGGTTGGAGAGGGTCGAGAGGGTGAGTCGAGAGGTAGTAGAGCGTCCCCTTTCCCTTTTCGATGTGATTTATCCTACCTCCACGTTCCAAGAGTTCTTTGCAGTCATAGTAGAGTGAAGGGCTAAGCGAATGAATTCCGCTAGGGCATAGCTGCGCAAGCAACAGAGTGAAGCGTTGAAGTGACTTTAACACCTGGGGCTTAATTGTGACTAGGGATCTTTCACCCGGACCAAAGGGTTAGATCTACACATAGGAATTGGGTTTATCTCCTGGAATCCATAGAGTGTCTTGCAACTTTACACAGTGTGAGGTGGTGAGACTATTTGATTTCTCCACTGGGGCATAGTGTAGAGTTAGTTATGGTTGACCTTAGGTTTGGGACCGTGTATTCAAGGATGTCCATGACTCATTAAGCATCAATTAGGAGACATAATAGTTGGTCTTGCACTTGAAACATTAGTCCTAGGGGAGCATTGTCTGAGTACCCCACTTCTATCGATTGTTTTTCCTCTCACTTATTTGTGCCTCTCGTTCGTGTTTCTTTTATTTCTGTTTATATTACATTTCATCAATATTATCTTTGTTCACCCTTATTTGGTTAAGTAGCAATCTTAGTATTTTTATTCCCTACTCCCTGTGGATACGATACCCCACTCACCTAGGATTTATTACTTTGACAAACCTGTGCACTTGCTGGTAATATGCAAGGGGCGTTGTCAATTACTTCCAAATTTAGAAGGTACATATGGTTTCCTTCTTCCTCGACCTAGAGCAATAGGGGTATGATTGATTCTATTCAGTTTCATTTGAACTTGTTTCTGAATCATGAAGTTAACTAGATGGTCTTTGTTTTGCCTCTATTGTTGATGGTGACTTGTGTTGGGTTGGTTTATCATCGATATTTCACTCAGCCTTCTCGATGTCATCATCCTCCTTGTCATGATTATGTTGTATAGAGAACTTCCTATTTTATTTAAGCATAAAAATTTTGTTAAAAATAACATTTCTATTAATTATGAATTTGGGAGATGTTGGATCAGAACACCATAATTTATAGCCTTTTACTCCTGATGGATATCTAAGAAAGATACATTTCTTGGATCTAGGCTCTAATTTTCCATCATTTACATGCATATATGTTGGATACCTATAAATCTTTAAATTTGAGTGGCCAGCATGCTTACTTGACCATACTTCTTCAAGAGTTTTGAATTCAAGTGGTACTGATGGCAAATCTGTTCACCAAACACCAAGCCATGTCAATAGCTTCAGCCTAAAAACTTTTAGTCAATCCAACATTTGAAATCATATTTTGAGCTCTCTCAATAAAGGCTTGATTCATACGGTTAGCAACTCCATTTTGTTGAGGTGTGTTTTGGACAGTGTGTTGTCTCATAATTCCTTCATTGCTGCAGAACTCATCAAACTCCCTATTACAGAACTCCAACCCATTGTCTAATCTGAGACGTTTGATATGCCTCTCATTTTGCTTCTCTATCATTGTTTTCCACTTCTGAAATGTGGGAAAAACATGGTTCTTGTGCTTCAAAAAATAAACCCAAACCTTTTTGGAATAATCATCAATAAAGGTAAGTATGTAGTTGGCACCTCCTTTTGAAGAAACTTTTGATAGCCCCCAAAGGTCTGAATGAATGTAGTCAAGAGTACCTTTGGTTTTATGAGTGTCGGTACTAAAGGTTAAATGCTTTTGTTTGCCAAAGATGAAATGTTCACAGAATTTCAGCTTTCATGTGCTTTGGCCTCATAAAAGACCCCTCTTGCTTAATTAGGTTAGGCATTTTTCACTCATGTGGCCTAGCCTCATATGCCATAGTTTAGTGACCTCAAACTCCGGCATTAATGTGGAAGAAGAAACAACACCTGTAGCTATCATACCTTCTAAGTTAGAAAGGCTTCCAAATCTTTTAGCCTTCATCTTAATAAGATCACCTTTACTAACCTTCATTACTCCACCTTAAAGTCGTGTACTTCCACCCACTAGCATCAAGGGTTCCAATTGGAATGAAATTTTTCTTCAGGTCAGGAACATGACAAAAATCATTTAATGGTCTGATGATCCCATCATGCTTTTTGATGTGGTTTGATCCAACGCCTATAACTTTGCAGGCATCATTGTTGCCCATCGATAGACTATTTTTCAAGAATTAATTAAAATTGAGTTTGTGAATACTACAAGTGCAATACCTCGTGGGTGAACTCGAGGGTCATATTCCTCAGTGAACGGTGAGAGGCTCTTATTACTTCCTTTTTACTTAATCAATAGCCTAACATCTATGATGTTTCTTAATCTTATTTCTACAAATATATTAAATTATACAATTGAGGATTGTTAAGTACAATTTTACGGAGTTGGGTAATTGTATGAATATTCCCTTGCCAATTACTTATGAAATAAAATCAAGAAGTGGCAATTCAATCTAGTATTGGACATGGGGAATTTAAGAGCCTATTGGTCAAAATCTCTTGGAAACCAGGTCTAAAACACTAGGAACTTAAAATGGAATCTTCTCCACCCTAGCCTCCTATGTGTGCCTTAAGTTTAGGAACTCCTCTAAAAGGGACAAATCAAACCCTAAACCTAAGTGATGATCAAACCCTAATCCAGAAACCTAGCTATATTTAATCTCTTCGCGCATGCATAAATTTAACAAAACATGTGTGTTCTAATGTAATGGCATATCATCCTTACCACATCCATAGAGTAATCATTCAATAAACATGCAAAAAATCACAAAAGAGTAGAAAGATTTATTAAATTATCAATAAATATTAACAAGCAATAATCAAAGTACCTAGACATATAATTCCCCTCGAATTGGGGTCTGTGGATCAAGAATAAAGATATAAATAAAGATTAATCCATAAGAACAAAGAATAAAGAATCTTGAACTAACACCCTCCAATAGGTCTCCAATAGTTGAGGTTGAGAAGATCCAAAGATCGTCAAGATGGTGTTGAATCTCTTCGCGTGCCCTCTACTATTGATGCACATTGAATTGCCCTTGGAAAACTCACCGAAAGCTGCTGAAATCATGATAAAATTTGTCTCTAGCCACTCAGATCTCCAAAACTCCGGCCGCTCTACCAAATTCGGCAAGAAAACCTCCCTTTTTCATTTTAAACCCTAGGGTTTTTACAATATCGGGTCTACCACGGGCGTCGTGTTGCCCATAGTCAGTAAGTTGTTGGTTGGGCTCCAAGTCGCATCATAGCACGGTCCTCTATGGGCGATGTGTGGATGGATCATAGCTCTAATTGTTTCACAATGGCCGTTAGCCATAAAACAGAATCAAAGCCCGTGGTGAACAAACGAATGAAATTATGTACTAGTTTGGTGCTAAACATGTCCAATCTTATGCTAAATGCAATATAAATGATATAGAAAATATGCACTTTTAAGCACTTATCCACTATGAAAATGATCCCACTTGCAATAGCTTCATATGTGAAAAACTAATCCCTAATGGAACTCATATGAAAAGAGTAACATGAATCCATGATCGACTCATTGTTAAATCTACATTTATCAATGTTAGTGACCGAAAGAACTTAATATGTCGACTCATTTTCAACAACACTTGCTTTGGCGGACTTTGCTTTTCTTTCTTTTTTAATTTGTAAAAATCAGATTTAATATACCATATTTTAAGAAAGTAATTACAAATCAAATTTATTTATCTAGATTTTGATCAAGATTTATTATTGTTTGAACCCCTTCTTTAGGTCTTCCTTTAGCAATAAGACCTTTAGCCAAGTTATCATTTTTGTCTCCTAGTATTTTTTTATCAATTATAATTTTAGAAAACAAAGCTGTCTTGACCTCTGACAAGGCCACGACATCTTTCCCATATGATAATGTATCTCAAAAATGTCTAGCATGACGGTGGTAATGAACATAATAATTTTATAGCATGTTCATCTTCAATATTTGAACCCACATTTTCTAAATTAACTAGAGTGGATGTATATTCATCAAGTTAGCGTTTGATAGGAGTACCTTCTTGCATCTAAAATGAGTAATGCCGAGTCAAGTGATATAGCTTTTTAGTTAGAGTCTTGGTCATGTAGAGGGATTCTAACTTTGACCGTAAGCCTGCAATAGTATCTTCTTTGATGACTTCTTGAAGAGCTACACTTGATAAACATAACTGGATCATTGACAAGGCCTTTGAAATCCACTCATCCTTCTTGTCTTCACTCATTCAGTCTGACATATTATTTTTCCACAACAAATCTTTTTCTAGTCCATTTTGTATCAAAATGGCAACCACATTAATCTTCCATAAAGTAAAGTTTGTGTTGCGATCAAACTTCTCAATATCGAATCTTTTTGTTACCATTTCTTCCAACACAAAAATTTTTGATGAATAAAATCTAACTTATTTTTTGATGTGGAGGATCTACCTTTAGTAACAACCACAGAGCATATGACAAGTAGATATATTCACCCAAAAATGAAACCCTCTATGATGCAAATTTGTTATAAATCGATAGATGGTAGTGCCACAAGATATTAAAATAAAGTGGGAAAAGTAAAAGAAGACACCAAAATTATGTGGTACGGCTTTTTGATGCCTACACCCACGGGAGGAGGAGAAATATTCGACTATAGAAATTATAGATTTACAAGTAGAGAATTCACTCAATGCTCTCAACTAAAACCACTCATTCATATAAGAAGCACTCTTGGTGTTTTTGTGGTTGTGTGTTCATCTTAACATGGCCAAAGGGCATGTATTTATAGGCAAAATGGAGCAACCAAAAGTCATTGCATTCATACATCGATGTTAAAAATTGTGGCTCCATGTATGTCAAATATGGAGGCTTCATACAAGTTAAAATATACTTGTCAAAAATGAAGGGCAAACCTAGCGTTTGGGTGTAAATTTGTTAATAACATCACTATAAAAAAATTGTTATATAGTGACAGTAAAAAATCCGTCACTAAAACTTCAATTTCTATCACTATAGAAATTTTCTTGCTATACCATGAACCCGATTGCAACAATAAATTTTTTGTCAAATTATCCCTCGATGCTACAGGCTTATATTGACAAAAAAATATGTCTATTACAATACCCCATTAGGATATACTAACATCATGGAGTATGTAGCTATAACCTCTATTGACGGAAATGTCCGTCACTTTATCTTTATCCATAAATCTATTCCAAAAGTTTTTACTAATTGATAATACCGTCAGTGTAGCTATATTGTAGAAATTTTTAGAAGTTTTTACTAACGGATAATACCGTCAGTATATCTATGGTGATAAACTTTTTATATGTTTTTACGGATTGATAATACCCTCAGTATATCTATAGTGATTAATACCATCACTATATCTCTATTTTAATATAAGTTTTTACTGATAGATAATACCATTACTATATCTCTATTTTAAAATAAATTTCAAAGCTTTTGGTGATGGATATGATGGTCTTTTTACTGACACATAAAATTATGAACGATGACTGAAATTTCCATCATGAACCAAATATCCCAGAAGAGATCCATTCAAATCCAATGTTTAACACAATCAAATAAACCTAGAAATAACAACTCAAGAAAACCCTAATCCTCACACACACAAGACATACCAAATTCCCCATTCTTGCAAAAACCCTACCGATATATGATGAGATTTATGAAAATCCAATCTTTATATTTGAAAATGGTCAAATATAAAGATTGGAGATAAAGAGCACAATTTCTAGAAACAAGTCACAACCACATCAACATGTTTATAGTTATAATATCAAGCAATTATTATTTTCAAATTCTCATACATTTCAATGACCAAAAATTTTTAGATAACAATATCAACATACTTACAGTTATAATCTCAACTATAAATAATTCGAAATAAGTCCACATCCACAATGACTTGAAAAAGATATATGAAGGTAAAATTTAAAATCCCTTGAGGAAACACTATCTAACCCACTTTACTTTCATATTCCCATAAACATATATATATATATATATATAACTTGACAAGTGATGGCCAGTGCCTTTGAAGAAACTGACATTCAAACCAAGTATAAAAAATCAGGTATCTACACCTAGATTCATCTATCCTTTTTTCACCCTCGAAGAAAATAATCTGAAAAATGAGAATACTGGTGAAAAGCAAAGAAGATAATTGCACCACAAAACATCCAACCAATAAATAATTGTGACATGACCTATTTTTGCTTCCATGAAGTAAACAATTCTCAAACCCATAATATCTTTATACTTTCCAAAAAAAAATGAAATATACATATATATATATATGAACAGTATCATAACATTCGTGAAACATACAATTGGAGAAAAGAAAACTCCGAACCTTTTGTTACTGTGTCAGATTCAAATGATCCATGTCATCAGAATTAATCATTTTGATTGTCGGAACATCATCCCATCCACTTGAAAGAAGCATTAGGATTAGTCCTATTAGTGCTCCATCTGCCAAAAACTCATCCATTGCAAAAGAAACCACTTCTCAAACACCTCAAAGTCACAAACTTGAAATTGCAGACAAACTATCATTTGACTAAAAGAAAGAAAGGCTTGAGGCAGAAAACAAAATAGTTCAAATTGAGATGGAAATGAAATGCCTGCTATCAGACCACTGAATTCTAAAAAGAGACATAAAAACTCTTAATGCTATCATTGAATAGTTCTTATTAGAGAAAGAGAAGATGAAAGATGGCATTCTATGTTTTGCTAATTTGGTTAAGGATTTGTCTAACCGTGAAAAAGAACTAGCAAAGTTTCTTGAGAATATAAATGCTCAAGCTGAGAGGTTGCCAAATCCTATTGCAAAGAAGACAACAATTATTAGTTGGACAATAACAAAACATTGGAGACTTTTGCTACAAGACTACCATTGAAAGAGCAAAACTTTTAGCTAGATTTAAACAAATTGTTTGTTTGATAACTTTGATGGATGTTCACCTCTTATTGTTGTGTGTGCGTCATAAATGTCTAAATGTCTGTATTTTAGTATATCTATTTTTGTAAGAATGGATGCCAGTTTTGTACTTAATTGTGTATTATTTGCATTGTAAGGCATGGAGAAGCCACGGAGGACACGAAGATATGATTTGGGTGAAAAAGAGAAGAAAATCAGGTCACGGTACTATAGCGTATTTACTGTAGTAGATACTATACCTGGAGTACTGTAGCAGTGGCAATGTTGCAAGATTACTGTAGCGGTCGCTGTAGTACCTAGAGAGTTTTTGAGCTAGAAATTGTTTTAGGCCATACGGCCTTAATGCAGCCCTGGATTGACCCCGAGATTGATACTGTAGCAAGAGAAGCAAGGTATTGGATTGAAGCATATGGCCTCAATGAGGGCCTCATTGACCCCGGGAGGCTCGATTTCTAGCATTATAAGAACGCTATTCTAGGGCAATTGGGGAGACTTCTTCTTGGCCTTTTGGGCCACCGCCACCACACTTTCTTGAGGACTTCCGGCCATCTTCTGGCAACGTTCCTTGTGGGAAATGAGCACACATCATCACCAAGAGGGAGAGGAGCATAAGAGAAGGAGTTGGAGTGAGGTTCTAGGCCACCATTGCGTCATCGTTCGAGGCTTCATCCATTCAAGGAGATCAAGATTGTAGAGGGAGTTTTCTTACTTCTTTATTGACTTTCTTTTCCTTGTATGTTGTATAAGTATCCCTCATCATGAGGGATAAACATATTTTGGTGTTTGGATGTGGATGAACCCTAGGGTCTAGTCTTGTGTATGAACTTGGAATGTTGTTCTTCATTTAATTTAATGGTTGTTTGAGATTCAATTTTTTCATGCTTTGATGCTTAGAATTACATTTATGGAGAAATCCATATTTCTATTATGATTTTTATGCGTAGATGTGACCTACTCACGTATTCTAGATCTAGGAGAAATTAAAAGGGGATTCATGTGCCGACACGCCGAGAGATCGGGTGTTGGTAGCGCTCCAATGCTAGGTTTACTAGCTATTAGAGATTTCCTTGAACTCATTGTAATCGTAGGTGGGTTAAACTGGAAGAGATTCCAATTAACACTCGTATCGGATTAGGGGTTAATGGCCGAGAAATTGGGCGAAGCTATTTCTGAGATCTCTAGGTCTTAAATGCCATCAATACACTTTAAACCATCCAAGGTTGGGACTTAATGATAGCCCTAGGAGGATTCCTTATCCGAACACCACCTTCTCTTGCTTGACACTCCCTTGTTTATTTATTTATGTGTGTTAGTTACCCGGCCAAAGGATTAGCTTAGGTTAGTTTATTTTGTTTTATTTGTTCTTCTTACTAAGGATTGTAGACTATATAATAGATGAAGAGTAAGTAATAATACTTCCTTGGCCCCGTGGAATACGACTGACAAGGTCCCCTTGCGTATATTCCGCAAGTGCATGGGTTTGTCGAAGTAATAATCCCGGGTGAGTGGGTATCGAATCCACAGGAAGTAGTGAGTAAAGACACTTAATTCTATTCTTAGCTATATGGAATATCAACAATGATAAGTGTGACAATGATTCAATTCTCAACAATTAAAAGCAACAAGTAAGAGAGCAAAAGTAAGGAGGAGATAAGGCAATCGATAAAGATGGGGTACTCGGATGATGCTTCACCTAGGATAATCGCTTCAAGTGCAAGAACTCTCTATTATGCTTCATAATCAACCCTCTCCAACCTAGCTTTGTCTAACGCTCGTGGTGTGTCACTCACTCATAAGGTTACCAACAAGAACTCTCAACCCTAGTGTCACTCTAGGGGAAATGTTCATACAATCAAGCATTCAAGGTTGGAACTCACAATAAACATCAATTTATTGAAAGCATAATAAAGGAGTTCAATGAAACGAATACATCCTAGGGTTCACAATCACCCAAGTACCCACTAGGGGTTTAGCTCTCCATGGAGCTAAGTACAATCAAAGAAATCGAATATAAAAGCAATGAATCCATAAAGAAACCCCCTTGATGATCGTGTCGATGGTCTTGTGGTCAGTCCTCTACTCGTCGCAAGGGATCCTTTGTCCGCCCTAGGATACACCTCGCCAGATCAATACCGACGAAAGCTCTCCCAATAACCTTCTTCCAAATGACACGCGATGTCGGAGCCATAGAACCTCTCCAAAAACCTAGACAATACCCCTCAAAACCCTAGCCGAAGCCCTCTCTCAAGTTGGGGAAAAGATGGAGAAAAAAATACCAAAATCGGGGCTGATTCGGCTATAAATAGGACTGGAATCGGGCGACTACACGGGCGTGGATGATTCACGCGCCTGTGGGGAATTTCCACAAGCCCGTGTGGATTCTCTGAAACTGTCATTTTCGGCCGGTTATGAATAGTAACTGTTGCAGTGTTTGCCAGGGACATTCAAGTAATATTAGGAAAGCTTGTAGTCTATTGCTCTATCCATTTATCTTTCCTTTTGTAAATATTTGTCTTTCTATGTTTGTTTTATACCTTTTGTGCATATTTATTTATTTTCCTACTTTGTTGTTTTCTTTGTTAGCTTATTGATTTTAGTTTTGTTTGTTGACATAGGGCCATAGATTATCAAGAAAAATTGTTGGCCGCCAAAACATTTGCACTTGAGAAAAAGTTGGAATAATTTTTTTCCATGAAAGAAAGCCAAACCAATCCGCACCAAAATGCTTACAGTCCATATTGGGGAGGGCATCAAAATTCTTGGACACATCATCATACTCAATAATGGGAATACCCTCACCATGTATTGCTACAAGAATGCTCCTTTCAACAACCGGGCCATTATCATCCTCCACTTATTAATCAATGGTGATTAAATACACAGGGGGTGTTTTCAAGATTCATGATAAATGAAGATGCTGAACTTGAAGCCATGAATACCACAATTTTTAATGCCCAACCAATAGAAGTTCTATCTAAGAATGCCACTACAAGTGAAATGATCAATGAGGAAATTGAGGTGGAAATTGGTATTGAGGTGTTGAAGGCTAAAGAAGCAATTGATGTAGCATCAATACCTTTTGAGCATATAATACATGTTCCACCTCAAGTTGAAATTGAAGAAGACAAGGGAGAGGATGAGATTGGTAAGTGCTTGTGCGATAAGAATGCGAAGCGTTCTTTCCTTATGATGAGCATTACTTTTGTCAGGTTTTAGCGCTAATACGTATGTATTTATGTACTTTGATGCAGGTTGGGTTGTGAGGCCAATTACTTGTGAAAGAAGCCATTGTAGATCGTTTTACGCATTATTTGGAGGAGATCTTGAGAAGGCTCAAACGTGGAGACATGAGTCGGGTTTAGAATGATAGAATGTGTGCCAACCTCCTTGTATTCAAGCTAAGGCAATGATTCGGAGGGGCACGAAGGCAGTTACATCCTAGTATTCGCACTTGTGCATATTTAGCAAGATCTCCACCAACATGACCATTTATTGATGAACCAAGATGATCTACGACGTGAATGTATGCCCGTTTACGTTACCTCGATGAAAGCATGGATTCGGGAGTATTTCCTAGTACCTGGTATGATCTACTGTAGCAATCACTGTAGCAGGTGCTGTTCACAGCAGAGTGAAGAAGGAGCAAAACAGAGGAGCCACAAGGGCGTGTGGAATTGGGCGTGTGGAAATTCCACACTCCTGTGCGTTAATTCCATAGGCCCGTGTGGAATATCCACAAGGGCGTGTGGAATCCTGATTCCAACCCTATTTAAGGCCGATTTCAGCCCCGATTTCAACATTCTTTTCTCCATCTTTTCCCCGACTTGAGAGAGGGCTGCGGCTAGGGCTTTGAGAGGTATGGGATAGTGATTTGGAGAGGTTCTATGGCTCCAACATCATCATCTCTTTGGAAGAAGTTTGGTAAGGGAGCCTCTGTCGGGTTGGTTCAGCGAGGCGTATCTTATACCAGACAAGGGGATCTTGCGATGAGTAGAGGATTCTCCACAAGACCATCACCATGACTATCGAGGGGGTTTTCCTATGGATTGTTTTCTTTTACATTTGATTTCATTATCATTTGCATTGTGCCCCATGGAGAGCTAAACCCCTAGTGGGTACTTGGGTAATTGTGAACCCTAGGATGTATTAGTTTATTGAATCTTTTTATTATGCTTTCAATTTATTGATGTTATTGTGAGTTCCAATCTTGAATGTTTGATTGTTTGAATACTCCCTTAGAGTGGCACTAGGATTGAGAGTTCATGTGGTAACCCATGTGAGTGAGTGACACACCACGAGAGTTAGACAAAGCTTGATTGGAGAGGGTTGAGAGGGTGAGTCAAGAGGTACAGGGTTGAGAGGGTGTGATAGATTCTACCTCCGTTCCTCGAGTTCTTTGCGGTCATAATAGAATGAATGAGCTAAGGGATGACCCTTCTTTGGGCTTAGTTGCGAGTGCAACGGAGTGAAGTGTTGAGGTGATTTTAGCATCTAGGGCTTAATTGTGGTTAGGGACCTTTCTTCTGGACCAAGGGTTCGGTCTACAATTAGGAAGAGATTTATCACTTCGAATCCCCAGAGCTTAATGCAATCCTTCTTATGAGTGCGAGGTTGAGAGGTTGTTCAACCTCTCCTCCGGGACATGTAGAGGATTAGGCTTGGTTAACCCTAGATTCGGGGCCATGCATTAAAGGATGTCCCTGACTAACCATTGCATTAGTTAGGAAGCATAAGAGAGAGTTCTTGCACTTGAAACAATTTTCCCAGGCGGATCAATACCCGGGTACCCCATCTTTATCGATTGCTTTACCTTCTCCTTTACTTTTGCTCTCTTTCATGTTGTTTTACTTTTGAGAATTAAATCTTGTCACACATATCACTATTCATCATTCATATAGTTAAGAAGCAAATTATGTATTTTTATTCCCTTTTCCCTGTAGATACGATACCCCACTCGCCTGGGATTTATTACTTCGACAACTCCGTGCACATGCGGGGAGCCCTGTCAGAGATCATGGCCATGAAAAAATTTGAGGAAGTTGAAGAAACTCCATCAACCACATTTGAAGACACTACTTGCCTCAATATCGACCATTCCATAAAGCAATCAATAATTTTCAAGTGCAGAGACAAATCTCCGGTAATTGTATTTAAAGATGTGGGGAGGAAACCAAAGTCATCCTTTAACCCACCGATGCCGGGCTTGGACAATTTCCAACCAAACATTTTTCCTTGGCAGCCCAAGCAAATCTTATGGGCACTTGACATTCATCACACCATGGCTGAGAAAAAATATTGTGGATAGGATGTTAAAGCCACCAATTGATCCACCTATGCAAAGCTTGACAAGTTCTCAACCAAACTTGTTCCCTTGGAAGCCTAAACAACTCTTTTGGTTAATTCAAGTCAACTTTCCAAGAGTTGAGGAAGAAAATGTGGGTAGGAGGTTGAGGCCATCCAATGACCAACCCATGCCGAGCTTAAATAATTCTCTACCGAAACCTTTCCCATGGAGGCCCAAGCAACTTTGTGACAGGATACTCAAAGTAATTTTTGTTGGGACCAAAGAAGAAGCGGGGACGAGGTTCAAACCATCTAAGGATCCGTCAATGTTTAAATTGCACAATTCTTGGCCCAAGCTCTTTCCATGGAGGCCAAAAGGTAACTCATGCTTGGCCTTCAATTTGACACCATCCCGTAAGGTATGTTTTATATTTCTTGGTAGTTCATATGCAACTTCTAGCCGGGAGGAACACACCCTCTTTAAGCCTCCATGAGGTAAGAAAGAGGGACATCAAGCTAATGACGTTAAACAAGCGCTTCTTGGGAGGCAAACCAAGCTTCAATTTTCTTCATTTTCTTCTTTTCATATTTTTAGTTAAGTGTAAATTGTGTTCTTGTTAAGTGTATTTATCTTTCCTTTATGTTTTTATTGTGTGAATAAGTCCATGCTTGCATGCCTCGTGCATTTTTCTCATTGTCCTTCTTGTGGTTTAATCATTTATCTTCTTGAGAAACACATGTTTTGATAGTATTTCATGCACAAAATCAAAGTTTTTAAGGATTTCTTTCAAGTTAGAGGTGTTCTAAATCCTATTAAAGCCTTCCTTATTCACTTGGAGAAGAGAATTTTGGCTTATAAATGTTTCCTGGGTGCATACAGCCTCAATGAGGGCCTCATTGAGGCCGTCTGCCCCATCCAAAAACTTGAAACTAGGGCATACGACCTTAATAAGGCCCTCATTGTGGCCGTATGCACTGTAGCAAGAGCTACGTCTAGCTTTTTTGGCACCTTTTCTCACTCTTCTTTCTCCACCTTCTTCACCGATTTTCTCTCTTCTTTCTCCACTCATCCCTTGGCCATAAACTCTCATTTCTTCTCCTATATCACCTCCTAACTACTTTGAGACTTCAATCTAATGGTTTACCAAAGTTTTAACTCAAGTTTTCTCAAGGTTTTGTAGGTAAGCTCTTTGATGCCTTAGTTTTTGTGGTGTGATTGTTGTGGATGAAGTCTCCCTTCAATTTATGTAAAAAATTTTCGATTTTCATGTTTTTGGGGAGGTTCTTTCGAAGTGAACAGTACCCATACGGCCGTATGACCGCTATACATCATTTTTTTTTCATTGTTTCTTCATCTCTTTCACTACAATTTGAATGATATTGGATTCCTCTATGCTTGATTGCGTTTTTCATGGTTTGTAGGAATATTAAGGATGGAGAAATTGACAACAACCATGGAGTTATATTTACACCACAAAAGTGACCACATTTTTGGACAAGAATACCATAGAGCAAGATGTCGTTTTGTGATTTGAAACCTAATTCTAAGTACAAGGACTAGGATGGACACTTTGTTTTATTGTTTAGACTTTATTTTCTAGTTTTTGTGTTGTCTTTGTGTTTTGCTTTAGTTTTTGCATGATTACTCCCTATCTCTCCTTTGTAAATTTTTGTGGAATGATGATGTCCACTTTATGCCTTGCAAGGGCATTAAGGGAGCCTGGTTAGCCCTCCTTCCATATGGTGGAAGCCAGACTCAACATGTATAGCTCGTCCGTACTTTATGTTCGGGTCACCTCTCACCATTTGAACAAGATAAAACTGGGGAAGTTCGTTTGCATCCTCCTCTATTATTGTCATTGCTTATTCCACCATGCTTTTCATGATTAGTGTACATTGGGGACAATGTACAGCACTAGGTGTGGGGATGGGTGTATTTCATATATTAGCGTCATTATTTGCATGCTAGTGTTACCCAGGATGGTTTGTTCATTCTTGTAAGATTCTTCTAGCATGGATTATTGATTGATGTGAGTTACATGTTTTTTGCATGCCTAATTGAATCTTTTTTTACCTCTAGTATTATCTTGTGCACTAAATCTTATGTTGATGCCCTGGGAATATCCAACGTGACTACTCTAACTCTCTAGTATGCTTAACACAACTTTGAATACTTGGTCTTAGAATTCTAAGTTTTTTCTTTCAATGAATTCTTAAGAACTTCTAAGTCTTGTTGAGCTAGCCCTAGTTTTGTGGCATGTAGAGTAGTCTGAAGACTTGATCTAGGGTGAATGTAAAAAAAAAAAGAGAAAAAGAAAAAGGAGTCTATGTCAGTATTCCTCTGCTAATGAAGCATGAATGGTCTATGTAGACTATAATCAAGTAGTTGGGTAGCTCTTGTGCCTAACCAGTATGTGCACCCTCCAGAAAGATTTTATGTGCAGTCTACGTTAGTCAGACTCGAGAAAAAAAATTGAAAAAAAATGAAAAAAAGATGAAATGAAATGAAAATAAAAACTCTAGTGATCTTTGTGACTACCTACTAGAGGTTCTAAGAAGGAAAAGGGAATTAGTTCAAGGTTAAGAGTTAGAAGGATCTTACTTGTTCATTGAAGTAGCACTTAGCATTTTAAGACTCAGTACTCTTTGCATGTGGAGTGATTAGCATCAAGAGCTGTACTGATTGAAGTCAGTGGGTTTGACCAGGTCAGGATAGATGAGATAGAAGATTAACATACATGGCACAGACATATAAGAGGTGAGACAGGATCTCTCTTTTGTTCTTACTATTTGTAACTCAGCATCTGTATATCATTGTCCAGTGCTTGTAGATTCTTGTATTTGAGCCGGAGGTAAAACATTTAGCCACTTATCATTGTCATTGTTTTTCATGATTTGTTTGCTTGGGGACAAGTAAATGCGTAAGTGTCTAAATGTATGTATTTTAGTATATGTATTTTATACTTTTAGCTTGTATTTTTGTAAGAATGGATGCCCATTTTGTACTTAATCGTGTATTATTTGCATTGTAGGGCATAGAGAAGCCATGGAGGACACGAAGATACGATTTGGGCAAAAAAGAGAAAAAAATCATGTCACGACTGTAGCGTATTTACTCTAGTAATTACTGTAGCTGAAGAACTATAGCAGTGGTACCGTAGCAAAGATTACTGTAGCGGTAGCTGTAGTACCTGGAGAGTTTTTGAGCCAGAAATTGTTTTAGGCCATACGGCCTAATTACAGCCCGGGATTGACCCCGGGATTGATACTGTAGCAAGAGAAGCAAGGGGTTGGCTTGAACTATACGGCCTCAATGAGGGCCTCATTGACCCTGGGATTGATCCCAGGATGGCTCGATTTTTAGCATTATAAGAAGGCTTTTCTAGGGAAACTGGGAAGACTTCTTCTTGGCCTTTTGGGCCACCGCCACCACACTTTCTTGAGGCCTTCCGGCCATCTTCCGGTGATGTTCCTTGTGGGAAACAAGCACACATCATTACCAAGAGGGAGAGGAGCATAGGAGAAGGAGTTGGAGTGAGGTTCTAAGCCACCATTGCATCATCATTTGAGGCTTCATCCATTCAAGGAGATCAAGATCGTAGAGGAAGTTTTCTTGCTTCTTTATTGTCTTTCTTTTCCTTTTATGTTGTATAAGTATCCCTCATCATGAGGGATTAACTTATTTTGGTGTTTGGTTGTGGATGAACCCTAGGGTCAATTTCTTGTGTTTGAACTTAGGATGTTGTTTTTTATTTAATTTGATGGTTGTTTGAGATTCAATCTTTCATGTTTTGATGCTTAGAATTACATTTATGTAGAAATCCGTAATTCTATTGTAAGTAATATGTGTAGATGTGACCTACTCACGTATACTAGATCTAGGAGAGATTAAAAGGGGATTCTTGTGCTGACACGCTGAGGGATCGGGTGTTGGTTGCCTTCCAATGCTATGTTTAAGCCGAAGGATAGTAGGTTTACTCCTATTAGAGATTTCCTTGAACTCATTGCAATCATAGGTTGGTTAATCCAGAAGAGATTCAAATTAACACTCGTATGGGATTAGGGGTTAACCGCCGAGAAATTGGGGTTAACCTATTTGTGAGATCTCTATGTCTGAAATGCTGTCAATACACTTTAAACCATCCAAGTTTGGGACTTAATGATAGCCCTAGGAGGATTCCTTATCCGAACACCACCTTCTCTTGCTTGACACTCACTTGTTTATTTATTTATGTGTGTTAGTTACCCAGCCGTAGGATTAGCTTAGGTTAGTATATTTTGTTTTATATGTTCTTCTTACTAAGGATTATAGGCTAGATAATAGATGAAGAGTGAGTAATAATACTTCCTTGGCCCAGTGGAATATGACCCCTGTGTCTCTCATAGGGTATTACTTGGTGATCCCATACACTTGCCGGGGAGCAATCAATGTGTTAGCTGTTCCCACTGAAGCAAGTAGTCATTAATCAGTATAGATGACCTGAAAAGCTAAATCAAGTCAGAACTAAGCTCTGTTACAAGTTTTTGTTGTTCATTGTGTTGTTTCTGCCATTGTCTTTCGTTGACATGCAAGTATTCACTTGAATGAATCAATTAATGTTAAGCATCAGAAATTCACAGCAAATATTTTAATGTAATACTTGTTAGATGAAAAATCAAAATCTATTTCGCTTAACATGAATTATAACATTCTCAATTTGATCTTATCAACATCGAAACAAGCATGTGCATTTTGATTTCAATCAAATTTGACATGGAAGCACAAAATTTGATAGATAACCATCAATGCTTCTAATGAAAAATCCAAACATCTCATCCATTGCAAAAGCATCCTTAAGCTAAATGGTGTAAAAAATATATTCAACTTCCGACCATAAATCAAGTTTTAAAAAATGAATGGTGTTCAAATTATTTTAATATTTGGTTGAGTGGATGGATTACCATTCAATCATTCAAAATATAAAAAGATAACAAATCAATAAAGTTAGAAAGACTAAGACATAATGAAAAAGGCCTCGTTGCCTTAGACAGTGTTTGGCTGAAAACTTGAATATGAAGATCTGTTTATATTTGGAGAGGTATTCGCTGCACTATTAGCATCTGCAACCTGTTAAAAATAACAAAAATAAGAGATGAAATTTTAAAAATAAGGCCAAGTACTTGTTGTACACATCACAACATCAATATATAGTTTTTCAAAATAAGAGATGAAATTTTAAGAGAAAATATCCTAACAAAGAATAACAGTAGCTTTGTTTAAACAAATCAACACTGTATTATTCTCCGCAACATATCAAAACTCTTCCATGCCGATTGTTCCTAACATTTAATTTGAAAAACATATAACTTCAGAATTTATAATTAATAAATAAATATTTACCTCTTGATTGATCAAGTGATTAACTTCTCATTGACATCATTAACATTTTCTTTAGGAAATCTCTCATTTAACAATGAAATAACAACATCTAATACTTGTGATTGTTGATTAATCACATGTATAGGAACCTATAAGAAAAAATTTGAACCAAAAATTTAGTATACATTTTAATAAATTCTAGCTTGCTAAATAAAAAATATAAGAAGAAAGAAACATGCCTTTCAATGGGGTACATCCATCTATAGATGACTAGACCAGCAATATTCACTTTACTTGGCAAATGAATTAGTAAATGCACCATGATATTGAAGAAAGAGGGAGGGAATATTTTTTTCCATTTCAAACAAAAGTGTAACAACTTGGGAATCAAGTGTCTCTAAATCATGCTCATTAAGAACCTTAGAACAAAGTTCTTTGAAAAAATAACACGAAGCAATGTTGTTAGGTAAAGATCCCCAAATAGATATTGGCAAAAATTCTTGAATCAGAAGATGGCAGTCATAACTTTTCATCCCTATTTATTTTCGTTGTTTGAGTTGCACACAACGAGAAAGATTACAAGAGTATTCATCTGGGATTTTCATTTCCTTAAGGACTTTTAGAAAAGCATCCTTTTCGGATGAAGTCATTTGGTAACAAGCTTTAGGCAAATGTTTTGTGTTAGAGTCAGGACGATCTTTTTTGGGTAAAGCAAACTCCTTATATCCATGTTTTCAATGTCAAGTATTTCTTTATAGTTATCCTTTGACTTACCCACTTGTCCAATTAAAGTGCCCAAAATGTTATCAGAAACATACTTTTTAATATGCATTACATCCAGATTATGGTGCTCAATAAGGCAATGAAAACATAATACTCTTTTTCTTCCAATGACCATCCTCGATGCTGTCTAGAGCTTCTAGCTATCTCAATATGTTACTACCAGATGGTGGTTTTGGTATTGACCTTAATTCGCAAGTACCATCAAAAGGTTGTTCTTCATTCTGAAAACTATGATTAAGCTCCAACCAGCATCTATGACACATATAACAATGCTTCCTACTCTATGTTAACCATCTTGAAGAAGTATCATAACCATGGATAGGACATGCATATGCCCCTTTTGTACTCCAACCAGACAAGTTAGCATATGCAGGGAAGTCATTAATAGTCCGCAAGATGTGCGGTACGGCATTCAAAGCGTTTCATTCATAGATGCATCAAATGTTTCAATCCCATCTTTCCATAACTCTTTTAGCTCCTCAATCAATGGCTCGATGTATACATCAATATTATTTCCAGGACCTTTTGGACTAGGAATAAGTAAGGAAAGTATGAAGTTAGGTTGCTTCATACACATCCAAGGAGGCAAATTATAAGGTATCAAAATAATAGGCCAAGTGCTATGTTTTACATTCATAGTCCTAAATGCGTTAAATCCATCACAAGCTAAACTAAGACGAATATTGCGTGTTTCGGAGGAAAAATCAGGATAGCGAGCATCTAAATTTTTCCAACACTCTGAATCTGATAGATGCCTCTAGTTTCCATATTTAGTACGACATTCCTCATGCCACTTCATAAATGTTGTTGCTTTTGAAGACATGAATAACTTCTGCAATCTTGGTTTCAAAGGAAACCAACGTAAAATCTTGATAGGAAGCTCTCCTAATGGATAACTTTGTGAAGGTAGTACAAGTTGAGTACAAGCTCTCCTAATGGATAACTTTGTGAAGGTAGTACAAGTTGAGTACAAGCTCTCCTCAGCCTATTTAATCAGAGAATAGAATTGGGTATCACCAAAACTTCTTCTGTTAACATCATTAGGCTCATTTGTCCTTTTTCCCATGTCCACATCCATTCCAAAAGCATCATTCAATAAGGTATGCATGTCATGATGTAAATCTTATTCCTTTTCATTACATCTAGATGTGGAAGTATATACACCAAATTATTCTCCATGAAAAATCCATCAAACATAGCCCTTCAAAAAGTCTTCGCATATTATATGATCAAATGCCTCAGATCTTGACACATGATACATGTTTACACATTTGGTACAAGTGCAAAAAAAAAATTTCATCTTTAGCTGAATGCACAAATGCAAAGTCTAGAAAACTAATAACCCCATTTACATATTGATCATTTGCCCTAGTTGAAAGATTTATCCAACTTTTGTCCATGAAATAGGTAACCTAAATTGAATACAAAGATTTGTCATCAAAGTTGACTTCACCATCATAATCAACAAAGAGAAAATATTAACTTCAATAAAAAATTAAATAAATTTAGAGAGTATGATAAAACTTACAAATAGTGGCAATGTGCAAAATCT
This sequence comes from Dioscorea cayenensis subsp. rotundata, assembly GCF_009730915.1. NCBI lineage: Eukaryota > Viridiplantae > Streptophyta > Magnoliopsida > Dioscoreales > Dioscoreaceae > Dioscorea > Dioscorea cayenensis. Next base: position 19,041,110 of record NC_052477.1, on the reverse strand, counting down.
TGGCAATTAAATTTGTTGAATTAGAGAGGAACCAAGCTAGATATTTAGTATATTTCCTGCAATATAAAAACAATATTGATAAAATTCAACCATAAATTCTAAACCTTATGAACTCTTTAGTAGCAAGAACTTTGACAATTACTTATAGCAAAAAACAAAATTCTATAATAAAGCAATCAAGATAACAAAAATCGATACAAAATCATCTAATTTACAAACGCTATAATCATATGCTTGCATTGTTCTAATTGACCCATGTTATCTTGCCAGAATTTGATTCAAGTGATTTTTCTACTATTTATTTTTCCTTGGACTTGGGAAGTAAAACTAGTTGAAGCAATTTTTTCTAGATAATGTGTAAATATTTATTTGCTTTATGTCACATCCTTGCAGGTACTGTTTGCATGTTGATAGGTTGTAAATTAAATTTTTACCTAACTTTAGAATGCAAGTATCTACTTCAAAGAAGAACGATGAAGAAAATTGTGCAAAAGATCAACACCATTCAGAGCTCCTACATCTTTATCTTTCTCAACTAAGTTCAAAATGGCATTCAAGAAAACCTGCAACAAAAGATAAAAATCATTACAATATTAAGCAGAAGATATTTCTTAAGCAGGAAGTACTCAAGAAAAATTTAGATCAGGTGGTTTGAGATAACTTCTGGAGTTGTACATCAATCTTAATTATCTTGCGTTTTTATCATATACGTGAAATACATGTTGGAAAATAAGGACAAGAAAGAAATAATAATAATAGTAAATACTTGAGAAAAACCTCAATAAAGGGACTGATATCATTATTTTAACAATATAGAGCACTAATTTGCTCAAGTTCAAAGTATATGTGACTACTTCATTTACAAAAATAGGATTCAAAACTAATCATAACAACTGCTCAAGGAAAGTCAAGAAGAAGTGGATAACAACATTTCTTATTGTTATAATGTAGATCTCCAATTTCATGAAGGTTGAGGGTGTCAGTATTGTTTGTATATTCATGGATATATTAATAAAAATCTATGATATCAAGATTCAATATCATTTAAATAAAAATCTTGACAATCTTTGTTAGTGGGTTTCCTAGTTCATTTTCTCTTTCTATGCTTCTGTTATTTGGTCAGATACTCAGCTAGAAAGGTTCAAATGTATGATTTTATATTTAAAGAATTAATGATGCAATAACTGGGAGCTTACGGCACAGTTGACTAGAGCACAAATAAAAGTACCTGCTAAGAAATGTTGTATGATTGATAAAACAAGAAGAAATTTCTACAGAAAATGAATGTCATGCTTCATAGCTAATAAAGTTTTGGCATCGACTTTTCTCCAACTTGTGCTTAACTTGGATGACTAGCTACCAAGACTTGGCATCAAATACTAGCAACACAGACAACAACATTCAATGTCATCCCTTCTTTTGCATTGGCTAATGACTTCATTATGATGTGAAACTAGGGGTATGAAATATCTCATCATCCAATACAAATTGGAAAAAGTGGTTTCATGTATGATCCATTCAACTTATTAATGTACATACTATTTGACAGACTTCTATTTCTCTAAGAGAATCAAGAAGTCCAACAAACATTTAGAAGTTTTTAACTAATGATTTGACTATCTAGTAGCGGCCAGAAGAAAAACTTAATGGACTAGTGACCAAGACCAGGCTTGCAAGAACAAGTTCTGTCAAAAAATGTCATCCTAGTTGTTCAATCATATTGTTCTATCCAGGTCAATAAAAATTAAACTTTAATTAATCCCTATGATCATAAAATATTTTTAGTTTTGAAGTTCAAAATTTTCAACGCACCTTGAATGCTAATAGATTATATACAAGACTAATCTAAATTGAGAACAAGGTTTTCCAAAATACTTGAAAGGGATTCCAAATAAGTAGGTACTATACCCTAGTGTCTCCATCTTTTTGAATGTTTTAGTGGCAAAGACTAAAACGAAGAATAAGAAGATAAAGAGGAAGATCAATAGAAAAATGAAGAGGTACTGCCAGAATTATAAAGCCTTATTAAATCTGCGGCCAACAGACACACCCCTTGTGTGTGTGTACCTCAAGTGCACGGGTTGTCGAAGTAATAAAGTACCCAAAAGGTGGGTAGTCCAATCCATAGGTAATAGATGTCTAGAAACAAGAAGTATTGCTACTTAGCTAGAGTGAAAATCAATTGGTGATTGTGATTCAAACTATTAATGAAAATAAAAATAAAAGAATAGAGAGTATACAAGAGTAATTAGAAGAGGTAATCAATGGTGAAATGGGGTACTCAAACAATGCTCACCCTAGGACTATTGTTTCAAGTGCAATGTTAATATTATGCTTCCCTAACTAAGATTTAATGAGTTATGGAAATCGAAAGACACACGATCCCAAACCTAAGGTCAACATGACTAGCACTCTACACTATGCCCCTGTGGAAAGGGATACTCTAAACAGCTCACACTGTGTGGGACTGCTTGAGGTTCTATGGACTCCAACTGATAAACCCTATTCCCTAATTTAGATCAAACTTAACACACCCCTTTGGGTGTGTTTACCACAAGTGCATGGGTTATTGAAGTAATAAAGTACCCCGGTGAGTGGGCAGTCATATCCATAAGGAATAGTTATTGGAAAGCAAAGAGTGATGCTATTTAGCTAAAGAGTGAATCAATTTGTGAGTGAGTGAACAATATCAATGCACATAAAAGTAAAGAAGAGAAAGAAAAGTGCAATGGGGATAAGGATAGTCAATCAATAAGAAAATAGGGTACCCGGACATTGCTCACCCTAGGACTATTATTTCAAGTGCAAGACAACTAATTATGTCTCCTAATTAAAGTTTAATGAGTCATGGAAATCCAAAGACATAAGATCCGAAACCTAAGGTTAATGACAACGCCCTTTTGCATGTGATTCATAAGTGCATGGGTTTGTCGAAGTAATAATACCCTGGTGAGTTGGTAGACGTATCTATAGGGAATAGTGATTAGAAACACAAAGATTGGTATTTCACTAGAATGAAGATAAATCGATAGTGGTGTGAACAAAATCAATGAAAATAGAAATAAGGAAAGAAGAAGGAGGCACAGGTAAATGATAAGAGAGGCAATCGATAGAAAGTGGGGAACCGTGACATTGCTTACCCTAGGACTAGTGTTTCAAGTGCAAGACCAACCATTATGTCTCTCAACTGATGCTTAATGAGTCATGGAAATCCCAAAACACATGGTCCCAAACCTAAGGTCAACCGTGACTAACCCTACACTATGCTACACTATGACCCAGCGAAGAAATCACTCCGTCTCGACACCTCACACTATGCAAGGTTGCTTAAATCTCTGTGCACTCCAAGTAATAAACTCTATTCCCTAATATGGATCTAACCCTTTTGTCTAGGCGAAAGACCCCTAGTCACAATTAAGCCCCAAATACTAAGGATCACTTCAACGCTTTCACTCTGTTGCTTGTGTAACTAAGCCCGCGGAGTTCAACTCTTAGTACTTCACTCTATTGTGACCGCAAAGAACTCTTGGAATGTGGAGGTAGGATTGACAAGGTCCCCTTGCTTATATCCCGCAAGTGCACGGGTTTGTCGAAGTAATAATCCCGGATGAGCGGGGTCGAATCAACAGGGAGTAGGGAGTAAGGACACTTAATTCGATTCTTAGCTATGTGGAATATTAACAATGATAAGTGTGGTAATGATTCAATTCTCAGAAATTAAAAGCAACAAGTAAGAGAGCAAAAGTAAGGTGGAGGCAAGGCAATCGATAAAGATGGGGTACTCGGATGATGCTTCACCTAGGATAATCGCTTCAAGTGCAAGAACTCTCTATTATGCTTCCTGATCAATGCAATGGTGAGTCATGGAAATCCTTACATACATAGTCCCAAATCTAAGGTAAACTATGCCTAACTCTATACATGTCCCGGAGGAGAAATTGAACAATCTCAACACCTCACACTCGCATAGAGTTGCAATGAGCTCTAGAGATTCCAAGTGATAAATCTCTTCCTAGATTTAGACCTAACCCTTTGGTCCAGGCGGAAGGTCCCTAGCCACAATTAAGCCCTAGATACTAAGATTACCTCAACGCTTCACTCCATTGCACGCGCAACTAGGCCCCAGCGGACGTTCATCCCTTAGACCATTCACTCTAATATGGCCGCAAAGAACTCGAGGAACGGAGGTAGAATCTATCACGTCGGAGGGAAAGGGGGACGCTACTATACCTCTCGACTCACCCTCTCAACCCTCTCCAACCTAGCTTTGTCTAACGCTCATGGTGTGTCACTCACTCACAAGGTTACCAACAAGAACTCTCAACCCTAGTGTCACTCTAGGGGAAATGTTCATACAATGAAGCATTCAAGGTTGGAACTCACAATAAACATCAATTTATTGAAAGCATAATAAAGAAGTTCAAAGAAACGAATACATCCTAGGGTTCACAACCACCCAAGTACCCACTAGGGGTTTAGCTCTCCATGGAGCTAAGTACAATCAATGAAATAGAATATAAAAGCAATGAATCCATAAAGAAACCCCCTCGATGGTCGTGTCGATGGTCTTGTGGAAAGTCCTCTACTCGTTGTCCAAGGATTCCTTCGTCCGGTATAGGATACACCTCGATCGAAGCTCCCCTACCAACCTTCTTCCTAATGGAATCACGATGTTGGAGCCGTAGAACCTCTCCAAAAACCTTGGCCAATACCCCTCGAAAACCCTAGCCAAAGCCCTCTCGTAAGTTGGGGAAAAAGATGGAGAAAAAGAATACCAAAAATCGCTGCTGAATCGGCTTTAAATAGGGTCGAATCGGGCAACTCCACGGGCGTGGGACGATACACGCGTGCCGTCGTGAATTTCCACATGGGCATGGATAATTTCCACGTGCCCGTGTGGATTCTCTGCTTCTCCGGTTTCTCGGCGGTTGTGAACAGGTCTTTGCTCATGCTGTTTGCTATAGTGTTGCTACAGTGCTCTACTACTGTCTTCGACCTGAATAACTTCCCAATTTCATACTTTCATCGGGGTAACGCAAACGGGCACACGTTCACATCGTGAATCACTTGCTTCTTCAATGATATATACGTTGGTGGAGCTCCTGTTCTTGTATGCATAAGACGGAATGCTTGAGTGTGACTACCTTTGTGCCCCTCCAAATAGATGTGCTCACTCGAATGAGAGGAGGTTGGCACACACTCTAGCATCTCACACATGTCCTATGTCTTTCGCGTTTGAACTTTAGCAAGATCTCCTCCAAAATAAGTGCATTATGATCCACATTGGCCTATTTCCTTCATACTCGGCTTCACAGCCCTACCTGCGTAAAAAGTAACATAAAAACACACATATTAATGTAAAAACCTGAGAAAAGTAATGCTCAACATAAGGAATGAACGCTTTCACATTCATATCGCACAAGTACTTATCAAGGATAAATCACACTGTAGGGGAAAGGGGACATTCTGCTACCTCTCGACTCACCCTCTTGACCCTTTCCAATCATGCTTTGTCTAACCCTCATGGTGTGTCACTCACTCATAAGGATTACCAATGTAGACTCTCAACCCTAGTGTCACTCTAAGGGAAAATCCATTCAACAAGCATTGAAGATTGGAACTCAATTAAAGACATCAATTAAAGATACATAATAGAAAGTTCAAAGAAACAATATCATCCTAGGGTTTACAAGTCAAAGTACCCACTAGGGGTTTAGCTCTCCATGGAGCAAGATAGAATCAATAATGAAATCAAAAGTAAAAGCATGCAATCCATAAGTCAAACCCTCTTGGTGTTCATGTCGATGGTCTCGTAGAGTGGTCACGTCTTCTCCAAAGGTTCCCTCGTCAAGCCTAGGGCACACCTCGCCGAATCGATGATGATGAAAGCTCCCACAATAACTATCTTCTGAAGGAATGCGGTGTTGAAGGCCAAAGAACTACTCCAAAAACCCTTGCCAAAACCTCTACAAACCCTAGCCATGAATGCCTCCAAAGATGAGAAAAGATGGGCCAAAAGATGGGAAAAAGGATCCTCAAAATGGGCTGAAGTCACGACTTAAATAGGCTGGAATCAGGCATCCACACAGCCATGTGGAATTTCCGCACGCCCATATGAATTTCTAGGAATTAGTTTTTTCAGAGCGCCTGTGAATAGTAAATGTTACAGTAATTTGCTGCAATACCGCTATAGTACTCCGCCAAAAATACTCCTGAATCCACACTTTCATCGAGGCCACATGAACGGGCACACATCCATGCGGTAGATTGCATTGCATCTTCAATAAAATCACATTTGACGACAATCTTGCTAGCATTGCACAAGTTGGAAGACATGAGTGTGACCGCCTTTGTGCCTCTCCAATTTGCATGTTCACTCAAGTACAACGGAGATTGCCGCACACTCATATGTCTTTGAGCACAACTTGTGTCTTCACGTTTATTCACTCCAAGATTTCATCAACAACGTACATTCACGATCTACTTTGGCTTTTCTTCCATACTTGTCTCCACAACTCTACATGCACAAAAGTAACACAAATACACATGTATGAGCGATAAAATCTGAGAAAAGTAATGCTCATTGTAAGAAAAATAATACTTTGTATTACTAATACACAAGCACTTATCAATCAACCGTGACTAACCCTTACACTATGCCCCGGCGGAAAGATATACTCTTGACGCCTCACTCTGTGTGGGATTGCATGAAGCTCTAGGGACTCCAAGTGATAAACCCTATTCCCTAATATAGATCTAACCCTTTGGTATAGACGAAAGACCCCTAGTCACAATTAAGCCCCAGCACTAAGGATTACTTCAACACTTCACTCTATTGCTTGCACAATCAAGCCTTAGTGGAGTTTGTCTCTTAGCACTTCACTCTATCATGACTGCAAAGAACCCTTGGAACGTGGAGGTAGGATAAATCACATCGGAAGGGAAATGGGATGTTTTGCTACCTCTCGACTCACCCTCTTGATCCTTTCCAACCTTGTTTTGTCTAATCCTAATGGTGTGTCACTCATCCACAATGATTACCAAGATAAATTCTCAACCCTAGTGTCAATCTAAGGGAAAATCAATACAACAAGCATTCAAGCTTGAAACTCAATTAAAATAATAATTAAAGAAGCAAAATAAGAGCCAATGAAACAAAATCATCCTATGGTTTACAAGTTAAATCACCCACTAGGGGTTTAGCTCTCCATGGAGCTATACAAAATTAACAATGAAATTGAAAGTAAAAGTATGCTATCCATAGATAAAAGCCCCTTTTAGTTCGTATCGAAGGTATTATGGAGCTGCCTCGTCTTCTCTAAAGATTCCCTTATCAAGCATAGGGCACACCTTGCTGAATGAATGTTGATGAAAGCTCTTCCAATAGCTCTCATCCAAAGGAACCTGATGTTGAAGGCGGTAGAACAGCTCCAAAAGCCTAGGCAAAGCCTTTCCAAAGCTAGCCGCGAGTGCCTCCAAAGATGGGAAAAAGATTCTTTAATAACTCTCAAAACAAGGTATTTATAGGGGCTGGAATCGATATCCACATAGGGTGTGTGGAAATTCAACACGCCCACGTGAATTTCCAGATCTTCATTTCACTAAGCTTGACGTACCTATTCTTACCTCCAATGTCAGCATGCCAATAGCTAGCTCTCTGATAGACAGTAGACGTTGCCAACTCCGCACAGGTAGTAACTCCTCAACCTCGTCCACCATCTTATCTTCCAACTATATCTCTCTCAAAGCACTCAAATCTGGAAACAAGATTGTCCAAACTTCAGCTTCGACAATCTATCAAACTGAGCCTGATGCTCAGGTATCGCAAACTCCATGTGCTCTAGCTCAGGAGAAGGCTCATGTGGATGCTTGTCGGTTGCTTTCTTCGATTTGTGGGCCATATCTGCAACAATTGAAAAGGAGATTCATCAAATAAAACTCTAAACCTAATTTTGCAAAATTACACACGGTCGTGTGGAAATTCCACACGCCCGTGTGGATCTTCGAAGAGTGAAAGGCGCATGGCCCTAATGAAAAAAATCCTCCAAATACATCATGTCATTTTAAAACTAGATCTAAAAGCATTCACCAACCACTTATACATAAAATTGATTCAAAATCAGCATAATGAGCAAAACGAAAAACAAGATTGGCCGAAGAAAAGAGAAAACAAAAACTTACCGATGAAATGAAAATAAAAACTTCGAATGGGGCCAGAAAATAACCCAAAAACTCTATAAATAGATGGTGAAAGGTCGGGGAGGTGAACAGAGGCAACTTTGGAGCATTTAGGAGTTATAGAATGATGAGAGGCAACTCTTGGCATTCTGTACATCCATACAAGGGTGTGAAAATTACCCACGCCTATGTGCTCCTACAGGGCCGCTCACAGGGGCAGACAAACGCCCCTGCGTGCTCTCGGGATAGCCTTTCCAGCCTCTGAATGCACCCACACTGGGGTTGTGCAAATTCCCTACGCTCGTGTGCCTGACCCAAAGGGGACCCAACATGGCCCTGTTGTAGCTTCTCTGTCCTCCCAAGAAAGTTCTAAGTGTTCCACACGTCCTTGTGGAAATTCCACACGGGCGTGTGGATGCTAATAGGGGTACTCACAGGGGCACTCACACGCCCCTATATGGTCTCGGGATGTAGAAGAAGTCTCTGTAAAATTTCACACGGGCGTGTGAAAATTACTCACACATGTGTGTTATTCACAGGGTCATCCACAGGGGCAGATGACAAGGTCCCCTTGCTTATATCCCGCAAGTGCACGGGTTTATCGAAGTAATCATCCCGGATGAGTGGGTATCGTATCCACAGGGAGTAGGGAATAAAAATACTTAATTCGCTTCTTAACTATGTGAAAAGTGAATAGTGATATATGTGACAATGATTCAATTCTCAAAAGTAAAAACAACAAGTAAGAGAGCATAAGTAAAGGAGAAGGTAAGGTAATCGATAAAGATGGGGTACCCGGATATTGCTCCTCCTAGGACAATCGTTTCAAGTGCAAGAACCCTCTATTATGCTTCCTAATTAATGCAATAGTGAGTCGTGGAAATCCTTATTTACATAGTCCCAAATCTAAGGTCAACCATGCCTAACTCTATACATGTCCCAGAGGAGAGATTGGATAACCTCTCAACCTCGCACTCGCATAGAATTGCAATGAGCTCTAGGGATTCCAAGTGATAAATCACTTCCTAATTATAGACCTAACCCTTTGGTCGAGGTGGAAGGTCCCTAACCACAATTAAGCACTAGATACTAAGATCACCTCTACGCTTCACTCCATTGCACCCGCAACTAAGCCACAGCGGAAGGTCATCCCTTAGACCATTCACTCTATTATGGCCGCAAAGAACTCGAGGAACGGAGGTAGAATCTAACACATCGGAGGGGAAAGGGGGCACTCCTGTACCTCTCGACTCACATTCTCAACCCTCTCCAACCTAGCTTTGTCTAACACTCGTGGTGTGTCACTCACTCACAAGGTTACCAATAAGAACTCTCAACCCTAGTGTCACTCTACGGGAGTATTCAAACAATCAAGCATTCAAGGTTGGAACTCACAATAAACATCAATTAATTGAAAGCATAATAAAGAGATTCAATGAAACAAATACATCCTAGGGTTCACAAATACCCAAGTACCCACTAGGGGTTTAGCTCTCCATGAAGCTAATTACAATCAAAGAAATAGAATGTAAAAGCAATGAATCCATAGAAAACCCCTTCGATAGTCGTGTCGATGGTCTTGTGGAGAGTCCTGTACTCGTCGCAAAGGGTCCTTCTTCCGGCCTAGGATACACCTCACCGGATCGGTGCCGACGAAAGCTCTCCCAATAACCTTCTTCCAAATGACGTGCGATGTTGGAGCTGTAGAACCTCTCCAAAACCCTAGCCAATACCTCTCAAAACCAGCCGAAGCCATCTCTCAAGTTGGGGAAAAGATAGAGAAAAGAATGCTGAAATCAGGGCTGAATCGGTTTTAAATAGGGCTAGAATCGGGGATCCACATGCTCCTGTGGATGCCCCTGTGGATTTTGCACACGGGCGTGTGGAAATTCCACACGCCCATTTGGATTCTCTATTCTGCAGTTTTCTTGGCCGGCTATGAACAGTGCTTCTACAGTGCTTTTGCTACAGTGTTCTGCTACAGAATCCGGCTTGAAATACTTTCCGAATCCATACTTTCATCGAGGTAACACAAACGGGCACACGTTCACATCATGGATCGCTTTGCTTCTTCAATGACGGATAAGTTGATGGAGATCTTGTTCTATATGTAAAAGTCGGAATGCTTGAGTGTCACTGCCCTTGTGCCCCTCCAAATGGTTGTGCTAAGTCAAATACGAGGAGGTTGGCACACACTCTAGCATCTCACACCCGACCTATGTCTTCGTCTTTGAACCTTAGCAAGATTTCCTCCAAAATCGGTGCATTATGATCCACATTGGCTTCTTTCCTTCATAATCGGCCTCACAACCCTACCTGCATAAAAGTAACATAAAAACACACATATTAGTGTAAAAACCCGAGAAAGGTAATGCTTAACATAAGGAAAGAATGCTTCGCATTCATATCATACAAGCACTTATCAAACTCCCCTACACTTAAGCTTTTGCTTGTCCTCAAGCGAAAATTAAACATTTTGTGCATAGATAAAGGAAATATTGGAAGTGCTTGGCCTTAGGTTCACCAAAGTATACAAAGAGAACATTCTACAAGTAAGGGAAATTTCAACACTAAACATGAAAAATCGAAGCTCTAGCTAAAAACTTGAATCAAAAAGGACAACAAATCCGAAATCGTGAAAGTGTGTGGACTCACTCAAGTCAACCCAAAGTATACTCCTCAAAGCTCTAAGTATAAGGGACTTATTTATCTACAACAAGAAAGCAACACCAATTTCAAAGATGGTAGTAGCTTCACACATTCTATAAGGTAGCCCTTTCCCAAGAGGCCACTATCGTGGCTTTCACACTTTCGAGGTGGTAGCTCTTTCTACCGGAGTTGTAGCTTTCACTCATCCTATGAGATAGCTCTTTCTCTCATTAGGGCATAACTAATATCTGACTTATGAGAGTAGCTTCATACTTCATAGGAGGCAGATCTTTCCACCCAAAATGCCAAATAAACAAGAAAACTATTTTGTTCCTTCTTTTAATTTTCATTCATTTTTTTTTTCAGAATTTAACACAAGAAACAACTATAACTAGTCCCTTTAACATCGAACATGAGTTTCCAAAAGAGTTTAAAGAATGAGTAGTACATCGAATGTAAATCGGGCAAAAGTTCCTAGAAATTCAAATAAAACTAGAGCATGAAGGCATTCAATGTTGAAAATTCTTATAAACTCAAGAATGCAATCAATGCAACTAAGGTGAACCGCCATTGGCTATGTGAGCATGTATATCAATCAAGAACACTAGAAAAGATGTGCGCACTATGAAACTCCCCCCCACACACACTTAAGTTGTACATTGTCCCCAATGTACACATGTAAGCTCACTCATAATGTATATCAATCAAGAATATATGTGGGAGAAACAATCAAAACAATACTCCCCTAACTCCTAGTGTTGCGTTTGATGAAGCTAAATCCTTGGGAGTAGTGTTCCAACGGGTTGTTATGCTCACACGGCCAAGTGCCGAAGCACTTTGGCCGTGGCCATGACAAAGTCTTAATTCCCAAGATGACAAGACCATCTGCACGCATACACCAGGGGGTTCAGTGAAACTCAATAAAAACAAAATAACTCGAGTATATAAAGGATAGAACAATGAATACAACTCGAGATGCAAAATGAAAATAAACTCAGAAGGAGAGTCCTTTCTGAGTGAACAAGTCCAAAATAAAGTGCATAAAAGTAAGGAGATGGAAATAAAATCAAATGTTGGTGTCGTGCTCTGGGTCCTCTGCTGCTACTGTTGATGAGGAAGTACATGGTGGGTCCACTTATGCTGGTATAGGTGATGAGGAAAATGCTGGAGGAGCTGAGGGGGACTAAGGAGATCTCGGTCGCAAGACAAATGAACTCTGTGTATCGAAACGTGCCATGAACTCTGTGTACTGAGCAACCTGCGCAGCCCTAATCTCAACAATCTCTGTACGAGCCGCAGCTAACTCTATTCATATCACCCCCACAGCACTCTCGAGCCTCTCAAAGCGATCATGGGCTCTAGATGGTGAAAATATATATACGGGGGTATGTCCTCTGCCACTGGAGGTGCCTCAGTCTCCATCGGTGCTGGCTGATGCTCGGGGGTAGGCTGAGAAGCCTCAACATCATCTCCTTCATCCTCAGCTGTCTCTAGAGCTGGTAGCACAAAAGCATAAACCCCTGTCCGAACCATGCGGATCATGCCCATCAATCTCATCGTCTCTAAGCTCAGGGGAGCGGGTATAATCGTCTTCTCGACCCCATGAACTGTGTCCAATAGACCCATACCCAGCACTAATCTCGAAAGGTAGGTACCCGAGAAGATCATTCCCAATCTAGCGTAGTGCCCCTGGTGTCTAATATACTCAGCGATGATGTGTCCTAGGTGAATCGGCACAAGCTGCACCATCGAGTATAGGTACAGAAGCTCCTTCCGGCTCAGCACACCCATGCTATCACCACGGCCATTCACCGACCTGCTCATGAGGGTATGTAGATATCGTTATGCAGGTTGGGAAAGGCACGTGGCCTTGGACACTCCCGGCTCATACTGGTCCTGACCACATAGTGCTCGATAAGCTCTCTGCGGGGTCAAAGCTCCAGGATAATCTGTCGGTAACTGAGAATACTCCTCAGTTTCTATGAACACCTCCTCATATAAGCCAAGCAAAACTGAAAACTGAGTGATACTCAAACTATGGTGGTGTCCAAGTGGTCTGAACTGAATGGCATCGAGGCTGTCGAAACTCGCGTTAGATCTCTCGAACTCGAACGATGCCAGAACCTCCAATGCATGCTCTCAGATGGCTGGTTCTCTAATCGTCAATAACTGCCTCCAGCCACCTACTGACACGAGGTCCTCAACCTCGTCTGCAAACTCATCTCCTTGCTGTAGATCTCTACATATACTCGTATTAAGGAATAGAGTCTGATGGCTGGCTCTCTAATCGTCAATAACTACCTACGGTCATGTGACCGTCACAAGGCCATTCACAGGGGCATACACATGCCCCTGTGTCCTCTCTAAATGAGCCGCCCTGAATAGAAACACACGGCCGTGTGAAAATTCCACACAGCCGTGTGTTTTCTCTGGATGAATCAGAAAAACTACAGACTGCATAAACACTAAAAACTTGACAAGAGAATCATTGAAACTTGCTCAAAACACCCAAAACATCGAAAGTTACAATAAAGCACACTAAAACACCAATGATCCATGAGAAAAACACAGCAATAGCATGTAAACATCAATACACCAACACTAAAGCTCTTATTCATGCAAATACTAAACAAAAACCTAGAGAAACAATAAAGACTTGGGTTTCCTCCCAAGAAGCACTTGTTTAACATCAATAAGCTTGACGTACCTATCCTTACCTCACGAGGGTCCATGAATGAATGTCGCCCTCTTACCTACAACTTAAAAGCATGATGAACACTATTGCTTTAATGTAGAGGGGGAGTTATTGAGTTTGTTACCACACAAGGGTTCATCACCCTTACTTCATGAATGCACATCCCCATTAACCTTGGGGCACTTCTTGTGTCATCTCCTTGCTCGACTCCCGGGGTAGGTTGCAACTTGTCCTCTAGACCAAGTGATAAGACTTCTTCATTCTCTACTTATTGATCTAGCAACCCCTCGAATGGGTCTAGACACATCATTTTCTGCATGTATTCATCAATTAACTCATCAGTAGCGCTAAGAAAACACAAAGTATCGTTAAAATCAAGAGAATGTCGCATGGCTTCGGTGAGGCAGTATGTCAACTTGTTATCACCAACTCTTAATGTCAACTCCCCACCATCCATGTCAATGAGAGCCTTGTAAGTGTGCAAGAATGGCCTCCTAAGTATCAATGGAACCTCGGCATCCTCATCAACATCCAACACCACAAAGTCCACAGGAAATATGTATTTGTCAACTTTCACAAGTATGTCTTCAATGATATTCCTCGGATGTCTAACGGTTCGGTTGGCCAATTGAAGTGTCATCCCAGTGGGCCTAGGCTCTCCCAAGCCTAGCTTTTGAAAGAATATGTATGGCATGACGTTGATGCTAGCCCCTAAATGTGCCAATGACTTCTTTTCACCCAAATTGCCAATGTTGCATGGGATGATGAAGCTTTCTGGTCTTTCTTCTTGTTCGGCATATTCTTTTGCAACACCGCCAAACATGAAGCATCTAGAATCATAGATGTAGTCTCCTCCAACTTTTGCTTGTTAGTTAAGATATCCTTGAGAAACTTTACATATAGAGGTATTTAAGACGACACCTCCACAAATGGGATGTTGATGTGCAACTGCTTGAATAGACCCAAGAACTTCTTCTATTGCTCATCATTTTGGTCATTCTTAAATCTTGAAGGGTAGAGAATTCTTGGCTTGTAAGATGGGAGTGCCACCTTGATATACACCTAAATGTACGTATTTTATATATATTAATCTTGTATTATTAATGTATATTTTAATGAATTGATGCCTGTTTAAGTCTAAATTGGTTATTTCGGTGTTGCAGATCCTAAAATAGCCGAACGAAGCTCAAAAATGCAAATTGGACAAATTCGACACCAAAAATGGCATTTTTGGGGTTTCGGCATTGTAGAAGGCACAGTAGCGGTACTGTAGCAGAGTCACTATTCGTGCTGTGGGGCATTCGGTTGTGAGCTTCACAGGGTCCATCCGCCCACATGAGTACTGTAGCACCGACACCTTTTCTAGTCAAAATGACAGTGACATTCACAGGCTCTATGCGCCCGTTTGGAGCCCATATGGACCTGACGGGTATATACTGGACTGAATTTCTAGGGCAAAAGAGGGGACATTTTTGGAGAAAGCTTTTTGGTGAGTTCTTGGAGCCGACTTCCACCAGTTTAAAAAAGGCAAGATCACACGTTTTGGAGAAGGGGAATCAAAGGGAGAAGCTTGGTTTGGCTCGATCTTCATTGATCTCTTCTTTGGGAGCTTGTAGACGACGAGGGAAGCCGCCCCGATCGCGGCGTCCGTTGAAGCTTTTCACCTAACTTGGCTTGTCATCTCACTTCTATTGTTGAGGGAGTTTTCTTATGCCATTTGTAGTTGTTTTCATGGACCTATTGTTTGTATTTGTTTGCATGGACGAAGTAGACCCCAAGGTCACCGGAAGCCGGTGAACCTTTGGGTGAACTTGTGTATTTGGATGTTCTAATTTTGTCTATTGCAATTTTTGTGTGTTTGTGATTCATTCTTGGTACATTTGATGTGTTACTTACATTAGAACTCTGTAAACCAACTCCTGGGTTGTACTTGGTAGCGTGACCATCACCCTTGTACTGGACACACCAAGTTTGGAAGGGATTCATGTACGAATATGCCATGACCATCGGGTATTTTGTACCCCTCCAACATTAGGGCTAGACCAAGTCGTGTTCTAGCTCTCATTAGTGATTTCTCCCTTGTTAATGCAATCGTATGAGGATTTGATCGGAAGAAATTCCGTATCAATACTTATACCGGATTAGGGGTCAATTGCCGTGACCATCAATTGCATGACATTCTTAGCATCCTTTACACTTTAGTAGCCCCTAGGGAATCCTCATCCATGACCATTTCATTCCCCTGATTTTATACCCTTGCCTTGTTTTAGACTCCACTTGTAGTTCTTTCATTTTAATTAATTGATTAGAGAACCCCTTCGAATCTTTCGGCTAGACAATACGCGAAGAGGAAGTAAGGGTAGATCCTTAGGCCCAGGGAATACGACCCTCTCGTGCTTGCACGAGAAGTATTACTTGACGACTCCGTGCGCTTGCAAATCGTGCACCAGGTTTTTGGCGCAGTTGGCGGGGACCCACATCGAATAGTCAAAAAACTTACAGCTTATTGATTTGGCCATTGTTTCTTTTATTTTGCACATTTGTTTCTTTTTATTTCTTTTTGGTATAGATATTTCCATTCGTTTGAAATTATTTTCTCCTTTAAATATTTCTCTTTTGTTTAACATTTCCTGGTTATTCATTATCCACTATAATCATGGCTACAGCTAGCAGTTTGGGTGACGCTTCCTGTCTACAGATCCCATACTCGAATTTCCCAGTTGAATCTCTAGAGGCATTTGAACTGGAAGGAATGATGAGTATACACATTCTTGATAGTTGGAGACGGCCTGAGCGTTACAATGTGGCTAGAACTATACCCCTGGGAAAACATGACATAAAGGACCTATTCACGCATTATATGAAGTCCGACAGTGTGTTGCCAGTAGTTGAGCTTACTCCACCTGACCTCTCCTCCATCCCAACCCATGAGGAAGAAAGGAACAAGTCCAATGACTCTGTCGTACTAGTTCAGCAAAATGAAGAGGAAATAGATCATTTGGTGGGAAGTGACTCAGGGTCATTCGGATGTGAGATTCACGTTATGGAAGAGTGCATGGATAGTGGTAGCTCCACGGAAGATGAGTGTAGAGGGTTCGAGGATATTGATCTCAGGATGTTTGGCCGATTAAAATCATCAATTGAGGAACCCCCGGAATTAGAACTAAAGCCACTTCTCGAACACCTGGAGTATGCATTTATGGCAGAGGGATCAAAACTTCCAATCATCATTGCCTCTGATCTGACCCCTAAGCAAAAAATTTGACCTTCTGAGTGTGTTAAAGAAGTACAAAAAAGCCATTGTGTGGAAGATTTCAGTTATTAAAGGAATTAGCCTTTCCTTCTGTACACACAAGATTCTCATGGAAGATAATCATAGGCCGACATCTATACCACAGAGACGGCTCAACCCTAATATGAAAGAAGTAGTATCTAGCGAGATGATCAAACTTCTTAATGCAGGCATCATCTACCCTATCTCCCACAGTGAGTGTGTGAGCCCAGTGCATGTAGTGCCAAAAAAGGGAGGAATGACGGTGGTCACTCATGAAAAGAATGAATTAGTCACCACTAGAATGGTCACATGATGGCGGGTGTGCATAGACTATACAAAACTCAATGACGCTACTAGAAAAGATCATTTCCCTCTACCTTTTTTTGACCAAATGCTTGAACGACTGGCAGGGCACTCATATTACTGTTTCTTGGATGGTCTCTCCGGGTACATTCAAATCCCCAACTTCCCTGAAGACCAGGAGAAGACAACTTTCACATGCCCTTATGGTACTTTTGCTTACCACCGTATGCCTTTCGGACTATGTAACGCGCCAACCACCTTCCAGAGATGTATGATGGCCATATTTGATCATCTAGTGAAAGATATCGTGGAGGTTTTCATGGATGATTTCTCGGTTTTCGGTGATTCTTTCGACCTCTGCCTCAAAAATCTAGAGCGGGTGTTAGCCAGATGTGAGGAAACCAACTTGTTCCTCAGCTGGGAAAAGTGTCATTTTATGGTCAAGGAAGGCATTGTGCTTGGCCATAAGATATCACAACAGGGAATTGAGGTGGATAAGGCCAATGTTTCCACTATCGAACAGTTGCCTCCCCCAACGTCAGTGAAGGCCATTAGGAGTTTTTTAGGACATGCAAGTTTTTACAGAAGGTTCATCAAAGATTTTTCATTAATCGCTCAACCACTTACAAAACTCCTTGAGAAGGACACTGTAGTCAAGTTTATCGATGAGTGTATGTGTGCTTTCCTCACCCTCAAGAAAAAACTTGTTGAAGCTCCGATTATCATGTCCCCTGATTGGAATTTACCCTTTGAACTCATGTGTGATACTAGAGACTTTGCAGTGGGGGCAGTTCTTGGGCAATGTCGAGGGGGTAATGTCCACCCTATATACTATGCAAGCAAGACATTGAATGGTGCTCAGGAGAATTATACTACCACCGAGAAAGAGATGCTAGCTGTGGTTTTTGCATTTGACAAGTTCCATTCATATTTAGTGTTATCAAAGGTGATTGTGTTCACCGACCATTCCGCTATAAAATATCTTTTGAGCAAGTAGGATGCAAAACCTCGTCTAATCCGGTGGGTACTTTTGCTTCAGGAGTTTGACTTGGAGATAAAAGATAAGCGGGGCGCCGAAAACTTGGCCGCTGACCACCTATCAAGCCTTGTGATCCCACTAGAGAGCACCAAGGAGAAAAAGGAGATAAATGATGGCTTTCCTGATGAGCAGTTGTTTAGCATTCGAATATTGAGAGAAGAAGAATCTCCGTGGTTCGTTAATTTTGCAAACTATCTTGCTGCATTGACACGTCCTAATGGGCTAACTTATCAACAAAGGAAGAAGTTCTACTCTGATCTGAAATATTACTTCTGGGAGGATCCCTGTTTGTTCAGAACTTGCGCTGATCAGGTGGTGAAGAGGTGTGTATCTCATTGAGAAGGGTATTCTATCTTGGAGGATCCCTATAATCATCTTCTCGACCCCGTGAACTGTGTCCAATAGACCCATACCCAGCATTTTCCACTCCCAAGTTTGTTTGCATCCTCCTCTATTATTGTCATTGCTTATTCTACCATGCTTTTCATGGTTAGTGTACATTGGGGGACAATGTACAGTACTAGGTGTGGGGATGGGTGTATTTCATATATTAGGGTCATTATTTGCATGCTAGTGTTACCCATGATGGCTTGTTCATTCTTGTAAGATTCTTCTAGCATGGATTATTGATTGATGTGAGTTACATGTTTTTTGTGCCTAATTGAATCTTGTTTTACCTCTAGTATTGTCTTGTGCACTGAATGTTATGTTGATGCCCTGGGAATAGCCAACGTGACTACTCTAACTCTCTAGTATGCTTAACACAACTTTGAACACTTGGTCTTAGAATTCTAAGTTTTTTCTTTCAATGAATTCTTAAGAACTTCTAGGGTGAATGTGAAAAAAAAGAGAAAAAGAAAAAGGAGTCTATGTCAGTATTCCTCTGCTATTGAAGCATGAATGGTCTATGTAGACTGTAATCAAGTAGTTGGGTAGCTCTTGTGCCTAACCAGTATGTGCACCCTCCAGAAAGATTTTATGTGCAGTCTACGTTAGTCGGACTCGAGAAAAAAAATTGAAAAAAAATGAAAAAAAGATGAAATGAAATGAAAATAAAAACTCTAGTGATCTTTTTGACTACCTACTAGAGGTTCTGAGAAGGAAAAGGGAATTAGTTCAAGGTTAAGAGTTAGAAGGATCTTACTTGTTCATTGAAGTAGCACTTAGCATTTTAAGACTCAGTACTCTTTGCATGTGGAGTGATTAGCATCAAGAGCTTTACTGATTGAAGTCAGTGTGCTTGACCAGGTCAGGATAGATGAGATAGAAGATTAACATACATGGCACAGACATATAAGAGGTGAGACAAGATCTTTCTTTTGTTCTTACTATTTGTAACACAACATCTGTATATCATTGTCCAGTGCTTGTAGATTCTTGTATTTGAGCCGAAGGTAATACATTTAGCCACTTATCATTGTCATTGTTTTTCATGATTTGTTTGCTTGGGGACAAGTAAATGCGTAAGTGTCTAAATGTATGTATTTTAGTATATGTATTTTATACTTTTAGCTTGTATTTTTGTAAGAATGGATGCCCATTTTGTACTTAATCGTGTATTATTTGCATTGTACGGCATAGAGAAGCCATGGAGGACATGAAGATACGATTTGAGCAAAAAAGAGAAAAAAAATCATGTCACGACTGTAGTAATCACTGTAGCTGAAGAACTATAGCAGTGGTACCGTAGCAAGATTACTGTATGGTAGCTATAGCACCAGGAGAGTTTTTGAGACAGAAATTGTTTTAGGCCATACGGCCTAATTACAGCCCGGGATTGACCACGGGATTGATACTGTAGCAAGAGAAACAAGGGGTTGGCTTGAACTATACGGCCTCAATGAGGGCCTCATTGCCCCTAGGATTGATCCCAGGATGGCTCGAATTTTAGCAATATAAGAAGGCTTTTCTAGGGCAACTGGGGAGACTTCTTCTTGGCCTTTTGGGCCGCCGCCACCACACTTTCTTGAGGCCTTCCGGCCATCTTCCGGTGACGTACCTTGTGGGAAACAAGCACACATCATTACCAAGAGGGAGAGGAGCATAGGAGAAAGAGTTGGAGTGAGGTTCTAAGCCACCATTGCATCATCATTTGAGGCTTCATCCATTCAAGGAGATCAAGATCGTAGAGAAAGTTTTCTTGCTTCTTTATTGTCTTTCTTTTCCTTTTATGTTGTATAAGTATCCCTCATCATGAGGGATTAACTTATTTTGGTGTTTGGATATGGATGAACCCTAGGGTCAATTATTGTGTTTGAACTTAGGATGTTGTTTTTTATTTAATTTGATGGTTGTTTGAGATTCAATCTTTCGTGTTTTGATGATTAGAATTACATTTATGGAGAAATCCGTAATTCTATTGTAACTAATATCTGTAGATGTGACCTACTCACGTATACTAGATCTAGGAGAGATTAAAAGAGGATTCTTGTGCCGACACGCTGAGAGATCGGGTGTTGGTAGCCTTCCAATGCCATGTTTAAGCCGAAGGATAGTAGGTTTACTCCTATTAGAGATTTCCTTGAACTCATTGCAATCATAGGTGGGTTAATCCAGAAGAGATTCAAATTAACACTCGTATGGGATTAGTGGTTAACCGCCGAGAAATTGGGGTTAACCTATTTGTGAGATCTCTATGTCTGAAATGCTGTCAATACACTTTAAACCATCCAAGTTTGGGACTTAATGATAGCCTTAGGAGGATTCCTTATCCGCACACTACCTTCTCTTGCTTGACACTCACTTGTTTATTTATTTATGTGTGTTAGTTACCCAGCCATAGGATTAGCTTGGGTTAGTATATTTTGTTTTATATGTTCTTCTTTCTAAGGAATGTAGGCTAGATAATAGATGAAGAGTGAGTAATAATACTTCCTTGGCCCAGTAGAATATGACCCATGTGTCTCTCATAGGGTATTACTTGGTGATCCCGTACACTTGCGGGGGAGCAATCAATGTGTTAGTTGTTCCCACTGAAGCAAGTAGTCATTAAACAGTATAGATGACCTGAAAAAGCTAAATCAAGTCGGAACTAGAGCTCATACAAGTTTTTTTGTTGTTCATTGTGTTGTTTTCCGCCATTGTCTTTTCGTTGACATGCAAGTATTCACTTGAATGAATCAATTAATGTTAAGCATCGAAATTCACAGCAAATATTTTAATGTAATACTTGTTAGATGAAAAATCAAAATCTATTTCGCTTAACATGAATTATAACATTCTCAATTTGATCTTATCAACATTGAAACAAGCATGTGCATTTTGATTTCAATCAAATTTGACATGGAAGCACAAAATTTGATAGATAACCATCAATGCTTCTAATGAAAAATCCAAACATCTCATCCATTGCAAAAGCATCCTTAAGCTAAATGGTGTAAAAAATATATTCAACTTCCGACCATAAATCAAGTTTCAAAAAATGAATGGTGTTCAAATTATTTTAATATTTGGTTGAGTGGATGGATTACCATTCAATCATTCAAAATATAAAAAGATAACAAATCAATAAAGTTAGAAAGACTAAGACATAATGAAAAAGGCCTCGTTACCTTAGACAGTGTTTGCCTGAAAACTTTAATATGAAGATCTGTTTATATTTGGAGAGGTATTCGGTGCACTATTAGCATCTGCAACCTGTTAAAAATAACAAAAATAAGAGATGAAATTTTAAAAATAAGGCCAAGTACTTGTTGTACACATCACAACATCAATATATAGTTTTTAAAAATAAGAGTTGAAATTTTAAGAGAAAATATCCTAACAAAGAATCACAGTAGCTTTGTTTTAACAAATCAACACTGTATTATTCTCCGCAACATATCAAAACTATTCCATGCCGATTCTCCGCACCATCTTCGATGTTGTCTAGAGCTTCTAGCTATCTCAATATGTTACTACCAGATGGTGGTTTTGGTATTGACCTTAATTCGCAAGTACCATCAAAAGGTTGTTCTTCATTCTGAAAACTATGATTAAGCTCCAGCCAGCATCTATGACACATATAACAATGCTTCCTACTCTGTGTTAACCATCTTGAAGAAGTATCATAACCATGGATAGGACATGCATATGCCCCTTTTGTACTCCAACCAGACAAGTTAGCATATGCAGGGAAGTCATTAATAGTCCACAGTATTGCAGCTGGCATCCGAAACGTTTCATTCATAGATGCATCAAATGTTTCAATCCCATCTTTCCATAACTCTTTTAGCTCCTCAATCAATGGCTCGATGTATACATCAATATTATTTCCAGGACCTTTTGGACTAGGAATAAGTAAGGAAAGTATGAAGTTAGGTTGCTTCATACACATCCAAGGAGGCAAATTATAAGGTATCAAAATAATAGGCCAAGTGCTATGTTTTACATTCATAGTCCTAAATGTGTTAAATCCATCACAAGCTAAACTAAGACGAATATTGCGTGTTTCGGAGGAAAAATCTGGATAGCGAGCATCTAAATTTTTCCAACACTCTGAATCTTATAGATGCCTCTAGTTTCCATCTTTAGTACGACATTCCTCGTGCCACTTCATAAATGTTGTTGCTTTTGAAGACATGAATAACTTCTGCAATCTTGGTTTCAAAGGAAACCAACGTAAAATCTTGATAGGAAGCTCTCCTAATGGATAACTTTGTGAAGGTAGTACAAGTTGAGTACAAGCTCTCCTCAGCCTATTTAATCAGAGAATAGAATTGGGTATCACCAAAACTTCTTTTGTTAACATCGTTAGGCTCATTTGTCCTTTTTCCCATGTCCACATTTATTCCAAAAGCATCAATCAATAAGGTATGCATGCCATGATGTAAATCTTATTCCTTTTCATTACATCTAGATGTGGAAGTATATACACCAAATTATTCTCCATGAAAAATCCATCAAACAAAGCCCTTCAAAAAGTCTTCGCATATTATATGATCAAATGCCTCAGATCTTGACACATGATACATGTTTACACATTTGGTACAAGTGCAAAAAAAAATTTCATCTTTAGCTGAATGCACAAATGCAAAGTCTAGAAAACTAATAACCCCATTTACATATTCATCATTTGCCCTAGTTGAAAGATTTATCCAACTTTTGTCCATGAAATAGGTAACCTAAATTGAATACAAAGATTTGTCATCAAAGTTGACTTCACCATCATAATCAACAAAGAGAAAATATTAACTTCAATAAAAAATTAAATAAATTTAGAGAGTATGATAAAACTTACAAATAGTGGCAATGTGCAAAAGCTTGGCAATTAAATTTGTTGAATTAGAGAGGAACCAAGCTAGATATTTTGTATATTTTTTGCAATATGAAAACAATATTGATAAAATTCAACCATAAATTCTAAAACTTATGAACTCTTTAGTAGCAAGAACTTTGACTATTACTTATAGCAAAAAACAAAATTTTATAATAAAGCAATCAAGATAACAAAAATCGATACAAAATCATCTAATTTACAAAAGCTATAATCATCTGCTTGCATTGTTCTAGTTGACCCATGTTATCTTGCCAGAATTTGATTCAAGTGATTTTTCTACTATTTATTTTTCCTTGGACTTGGGAAGTAAAACTAGTTGAAGCAATTTTTTCTAGATAATGTGTAAATATTTATTTGCTTTATGTCACATACTTGTAGGTACTGTTTGCATGTTGATAGGTTGTAAATTAAATTTTTACCTAACTTTAGAATGCAAGTATCTACTTAAAAGAAGAACGATGAAGAAAATTGTGCAAAAGATCAGCACCATTCAGAGGTCCTACATCTTTATCCTTCTCAACTAAGTTCAAAATGGCATTCAAGAAAACCTGCAACAAAAGATAAAAATCATTACAATATTAAGCAGAAGATATTTCTTAAGCAGGAAGTACTCAAGAAAAATTTAGATCAGGTGGTTGAGATAACTTCTGGAGTTGTACATCAATCTTAATTATCTTGGGTTTTAGCATATACGTGAATACATGTTGGAAAATAAGGACAAGAAAGAAATAATAATAATAGTAAATAATTGAGAAAAACCTCGATAAAGGGACTGATATCATTATTTTAACAATATAGAGCACTAATTTGCTCAAGTTCAAAGTATATGTGACTACTTCATTTACAAAAATAGGATTCAAAACTAATCATAACAACTGCTCAAGGAAAGTCAAGAAGAAGTGGATAACAACATTTCTTATTGTTATAATGTAGATCTCCAATTTCATCAAGGTTGAGGGTGTCAGTATTGTTTGTATATTCATGGATATATTAATAAAAATCTATGATATCAAGATTCAATATCATTTAAATAAAAATCTTGACAATCTTTGTTAGTGGGTTTCCTAGTTCATTTTCTCTTTCTATGCTTGTGTTATTTGGTCAGATACTTAGCTAGAAAGGTTCAAATGTATGATTTTATATTTAAAGAATTAATGATGTAATAGCGGGTAGCTTACGGCACGCGATTGACTAGAGCACAAATAAAAAGTACACGCTAAGAAATGTTGTATGATTGATAAAAACAAGAAGAAATTTCTCAGGAAAATGAATGTCATGCTTCACTGACTAATAAAGATTTGGCATCGACTTTTCTCCAACTTGTGCTTAACTTGGATGACTAGCTACCAAGACTTGGCATCAAATACTAGCAAAACAGACAACAACATTCAATGTCATCCCTTCTTTTGCATTGGCTAATGACTTCATTATGATGTGAAACTAGGGGTATGAAATATCTCATCATCCAATACAAATTGGAAAAAGTGGTTTCATGTATGATCCATTCAACTTATTAATGTACATACTATTTGACAGACTTCTATTTCTCTAAGAGAATCAAGAAGTCCAACAAACATTTAGAAGTTTTAACTAATGATTTGACTATCTAGTAGCGGCCAGAAGAAAAACTTAATGGACTAGTGACCAAGACCAGGCTTGCAAGAACAAGTTCTATCAAAAAATGTCATCCTAGTTGTTCAATCATATTGTTCTATCCAGGTCAATAAAAATTAAACTTTAATTAATCCCTATGATCATAAAATATTTTTAGTTTTGAAGTTCAAAATTTTCAACGCACCTTGAATGCTGATAGATTATATACAAGACTAATCTAAATCGAGAACAAGGTTTTCCAAAATACTTGAAAGGGATTCCAAATAAGTAGGTACTATACCCCAGTGTCTCCATCTTTTTGAATGTTTTAGTGGCAAAGACTAAAACGAAGAATTAGAAGATAAAGAGGAAGATCAATAGAAAAATGAAGAGGTACTGCCAGAATTATAAAGCCTTATTAAATCTGCGGCCAACAGACACACCCCTTGTGTGTGTGTACCTCAAGTGCACGGGTTGTCGAAGTAATAAAGTACCCAAAAGGTGGGTAGTCCAATCCATAGGTAATAGATGTCTAGAAACAAGAAGTATTGCTACTTAGCTAGAGTGAAAATCAATTGGTGATTGTGATTCAAACTATTAATGAAAATAAAAATAAAAGAATAGAGAGTATACAAGAGTAATTAGAAGAGGTAATCAATGGTGAAATGGGGTACTCAAACAATGCTCACCCTAGGACTATTGTTTCAAGTGCAAGGTTAATATTATGCTTCCCTAACTAAGATTTAATGAGTCGTGGAAATAGAAAGACACACGATCCCAAACCTAAGGTTAACATGACTAGCACTCTACACTATGCCCCGGTGGAAAGGGATACTCTAAACAGCTCACACTGTGTGGGACTGCTTGAGGTTCTAGGGACTCCAACTGATAAACCCTATTCACTAATTTAGATCAAACTTAACACACCCCTTTGGGTGTGTTTACCACAAGTGCATGGGTTGTTGAAGTAATAAAGTACCCCGGTGAGTGGGCAGTCATATCCATAGGGAATAGTTATTGGAAAGCAAAGAGTGATGCTATTTAGCTAAAGAGTGAATCAATTTGTGAGTGAGTGAACAATATCAATGCACATAAAAGTAAAGAAGAGAAAGAAAAGTGCAATGGGGATAAGGATAGACAATCAATAAGAAAATGGGGTACCCGGACATTGCTCACCCTAGGACTATTATTTCAAGTGCAAGACAACTAATTATGTCTCCTAATTAAAGTTTAATGAGTCATGGAAATCCAAAGACATAAGATCCGAAACCTAAGGTTAATGACAACGCCCTTTTGCATGTGATTCATAAGTGCATGGGTTTGTCGAAGTAATAATACCCTGGTGAGTGGGTAGACGTATCCATAGGGTAATAGTGATAAGAGAGGCAATCGATAGAAAGTGGGGAACCCTGACATTGCTTACCCTAGGACTAGTGTTTCAAGTGCAAGACCAACCATTATGTCTCTCAACTGATGCTTAATGAGTCATGGAAATCCCAAAACACACGGTCCCAAACCTAAGGTAAACCGTGACTAACCCTACACTATGCTACACTATGACCCAGCGAAAAAATCACTCAGTCTCGACACCTCACACTATGCAAGGTTGCTTAAATCTCTGTGCACTCCAAGTAATAAACCCTATTCCCTAATATATATCTAACCCTTTTGTCTAGCCGAAAGACCCGTAGTCACAATTAAGCCCTAGATACTAAGGATCACTTCAACGCTTTCCCTCTGTTGCTTGTGCAACTAAGCCCCGGCGGAGTTTGTCTCTTAGTACTTCACTCTATTGTGACCGCAAAGAACTCTTGGAATGTGGAGGTAGGATTAACAAGGTCCCCTTGCTTATATCCCGCAAGTGCACGGGTTTGTCGAAGTAATAATCCCGGATGAGCGGGGTCGAATCCACAAGGAGTAGGGAGTAAGGACACTTAATTTGATTCTTAGCTATGTGGAATATTAACAATGATAAGTGTGGTAATGATTCAATTCTCAGAAATTAAAAGCAACAAGTAAGAGAACAAAAGTAAGGATGAGGCAAGGCAATCGATAAAGAGGGGGTACTGTAGCGGTACTGTAGCGGAGTGACTATTCGTGCTGTGGGGCATTCGGCTGTGAGTTCCACAGGGTCCATCCGCCCGCATGAGTGCCCGTGAGGTTTGCAGGAAATTCATAACTCTTAGTACCGTAGAAAATACTATAGCTGAGTACTGTAGCACCGACACCTTTTCTAGGCAAAATGGCAGTGAGATTCATGGGCTCTATGCGCCCGCATGGACCTGACGGGTATATACTGGACTGAATTTCTAGTGCAAAAGAGGGGACGTTTTTGGAGAAAGCTTTTTGGTGAGTTCTTGGAGCCGACTTCCACCAGTTCAAAAGAGGCAAGATCACATGTTTTGGAGAAGGGGAATCAAAGGGAGAAGCTTGGTTTGGCTCGATCTTCATTGATCTCTTCTTTGGGAGCTTGTAGACGATGAGGGAAGCCGCCCCGATCGCGGCGTCCGTTGAAGCTTTTCACCTAACTTGGCTTGTCATCTCACTTATATTGTTGAGGGAGTTTTCTTATGCCATTTGTAGTTGTTTTCATGGACCTATTGTTTGTATTTGTTTGCATGGACGAGTAGACCCAAAGGTCACCGGATGCCAGTGAACCTTGGGGTGAACTTGTGTATTTGGATGTTCTAATTTTGTCTATTGCAATTGTTGTGTGTTTGTGATTCATTCTTGGTGCATTTGATGTGTTACTTACATTAGAACTCTGTAAACCAACTCCTAGGTTGTACTTGGTAGCGTGACCATCGCCCTTGTACTGGACACACCAAGTTTGGAAGGGATTCATGTACGAATACGCCGTGACCATCGGGTATTTTATACCCTTCCAACATTAGGGCTAGACCAAGTCGTGTTCCAGCTCTAATTTAGCGATTTCTCCCTTATTAATGCAATCGTATGAGGATTTGATCGGAAGAAATTCCGTATCAATACTTATACCGGATTAGGGGTCAATTGTTGTGACCATCGCTTTGATCTAATTTAGGAAATCTCTAGGTCCATACCTTCAATTGCATGACATTCTTAGCATCCTTTACACTTCAGTAGCCCCTAGGGAATCCTCATCCGTGACCATTTCATTCCCCTGATTTTATACCCTTGCCTTGTTTTAGACTCCACTTGTAGTTCTTTCATTTTAATTAATAGATTAGAGAACCCCTTCGAATCTTTCGGCTAGACAATACGCGAAGAGGAAGTAAGGGTAGATCCTTAGGCCCAGGGAATACGACCCTCTCGTGCTCGCACGAGAAGTATTACTTGACGACTCCGTGCGCTTGCGGATCGTGCATCAGGTTTTTGGCGCAGTTGCCGGGGACCCACATGGAATAATCAGAAAACTTAGAGCTTATTGATTTGGCCATTATTTCTTTTATTTTGCACATTTGTTTCTTTTTATTTCTTTTTTGTATAGACATTTCCATTCGTTTAAAATTATTTTCTGCTTTAAATATTTCTCTTTTGTTTAACATTTCATGGTTATTCATTATCCACTATAATCATGGCTACAGCTAGCGGTTTGGGTGACACTTCCTGTCTGCAGATCCTATTCTCGAATTTCCCACTTGAATCTCTAGCGGCATTTGAATTGGAAGGAATGATGAGTATACACATTCTTGATAGTTGGAGATGGTCTGAAAGTTACAATGTGGCTAGAACTATACCCGTGGGAAAACATGACATAAAGGACCTATTCACGCATTATATGAAGTCCGACAGTGTGTTGCCAATAGTTGAGCTTACTCCACCTAACCTCTCCTCCATCCCCACCCTTGAGGAAGAAAGGAACAAGTCCAATGACTCTGTCGTACTAGTTCAGCAAAATGAAGAGGAAATAGATCTTTTGGTGGGAAGTGACTCAGGGTCATTCGGATGTGAGATTCACGTTATGGAAGAGTGCATGGATAGTGGTAGCTCCACGGAAGATGAGTGTAGAGGGTTTGAGGATATTGATCTCAGGATGTTTGTCTGATTAAAATCATCAATTGAGGAACCGCCGGAGTTAGAACTAAAGCCGCTTCTCGAACACCTGGAGTATGTATTTATGGCAGAGGGATCAAAACTTCCAATCATCATTGCCTCAGATCTGACCCCTAAGCAAAAAATTTGACCTTCTGAGTGTGTTAAAGAAGTACAAAAAAACAATTGTGTGGAAGATTTCAGTTATTAAAGGAATTAGCCTTTCCTTCTGTACACACAAGATTCTCATGGAAGATAATCATAGGCCGACATCTATACCATAGAGACGGCTCAACCCTAATATGAAAGAAGTAGTATCTAGCAAGGTGATCAAGCTTCTTAATGCATGCATCATCTACCCTATCTCCCACATTGAGTGTGTAAGGCCAGTGCAAGTAGTGCCAAAAAAGGGAGGAATGACGGTGGTCACTAATGAAAAGAATAAATTAGTCCACACTAGAATGGTCACATGATGGCGGGTGTGCATAGACTATACAAAACTCAATGACGCTACTAGAAAAGATCATTTCCCTCTACCTTTCATTGACCAAATGCTTGAACGACTGGCGGGGCACTCATATTACTGTTTCTTAGATGGTCTCTCCGGGTACTTTCAAATCCCCATCTTCCCAGAAGACCAGGAGAAGACAACTTTCACATGCCCTTATGGTACTTTTGCTTACCATCGTATGCCTTTTCGGACTATGTAACGCGCCAGCCACCTTCCAGAGATGTATGATGGCCATATTTGATGATCTAGAGAAAGATATCATGGAGGTTTTCATGGATGATTTCTCGGTTTTCGGTGATTTTTTCGACCTTTGCCTCAAAAATATAGAGCGGGTCTTAGCCAGATGTGAGGAAACCAACTTGTTTCTCAGCTGGGAAAAGTGTCATTTTATGGTCAAGGAAGGCATTGTGCTTGGCCATAAGATATCACAACAGGGAATTGAGGTGGATGAGGCCAATGTTTCCACTATCGAACAGTTGCCTCCCCCAACGTCAGTGAAGGCCATTAGGAGTTTTTTGGGACATGCAAGTTTTTACAGAAGGTTCGTCAAAGATTTTTCATTAATCTCCCAACCACTTACAAAACTCCTTGAGAAGGACACCACATTCGAGTTTATTGATGAGTGTATGACTGCTTTCCTCACCCTCAAGAAAAAACTTGTTGAAGCTCCGATTATCGTGTCCCCTGATTGGAATTTACCCTTTGAACTCATGTGTGATACTAGAGACTTTGCAGTGGGGGCAGTTCTTGGGCAATGTCGAGGGGGTAATTTCCACCCTATATACTATGCAAGCAAGGCATTGAATGGTGCTCCGGAGAATTATACTACCAGCGAGAAAGAGATGCTAGCTGTGGTTTTTGCATTTGACAAGTTCCATTCATATTTAGTGTTATCAAAGGTGATTGTGTTCGCCGACCATTCCGCTATAAAATATCTTTTGAGCAAGTAGGATGCAAAACCTCGTCTAATCCGGTGGGTACTTTTTCTTCAGGAGTTTGACTTGGAGATAAAAGATAAGCGGGGCGCCGAAAACTTGGCCGCTGACCACCTATCAAGCCTTGTGATCCCACTAGAGAGCACCAAGGAGAAAAAAGAGATAAATGATGGCTTTCCTGATGAGCAGTTGTTTAGCATTCGAATATTGAGAGAAGAAGAATCTCCGTGGTTCGTTAATTTTGCAAACTATCTTACTGCATTGACACGTCCTGATGGGCTAACTTATCAACAAAGGAAGAAGTTCTACTCTGATCTAAAATATTACTTCTGGGAGGATCCCTATTTGTTCAGAACTTGCGCTGATCAGGTGGTGAAGAGGTGTGTATCTCATTGAGAAGGGTATTCTATCTTGGAGCACTGTCATGCCAGTCCCACTAGGTTGCATTACAGTGCCAACCGGACAACCAGGAAAATTCTAGATGCATGTTTCTATTGGCCTTTCCATTTTTCAAGATGCACAGAAGTTTGTTCAATGTTGCGATAGGTGCCAACGGACTAGAAACATTTCAAGAAGAGATGAGATGCCACAAACCTGGACCCAAGCTTGTGAGGTGTTCGATGTGTGGGGGATTGATTTCATGGGCCCTTTCCCTAGTTCCCGTGGTAATTAGTTCATTTTGGTAGCTGTGGATTATTTTTCTAAATGGGTTGAAGCATAGGCATCCCCCACGAGTGATGCACGAGTGGTAGTAAAATTTTTAAAAAAACTATTCTCTAGGTTTGGTACACTAAGGACAATCATCAGCGATAGAGGGACTCACTTTTGTAACTCTCAGTTTACAAACACCCTGAAGCGATATGGAGTATCCCACAGGGTTAGAACTCCGTATCATCCTCAAACTAGTGGGCAAGTTGAAGTCTCTAACCGTTAATTGAAATGAATTTTGGAGAAATCCATGAGTCAGCACAAAAAAGATTGGGCAGATCATCTGGACGATGCCCTTTGGGCATATCGGACAGCGTATAAAACACCTCTTGGAGCAACCCCTTATAGGCTGGTCTACGGGAAAGCTTGCCATTTACCCGTTGAATTAGAACATATAGCATAATGGGATATCAAGCAATTAAATTTTGATCCTCATCTAATCGCCCATAAGAGGAAGTTCCAACTAAGTGAGTTGGCTGAATGGCGCACTATGCCGTATGAAAATTCCCTATTTTACATGAAAAGGATTAAGGAGTATCATGACCGACACTTTAAACAATGTAAGCACTTCAAGGAAGGGGACCAGGTTCTCCTCTTTAATTCGAGATTACGACTCTTCTTGGGGAAGTTAAAATCAAGGTGGCACGGACCCTTCACAGTTTCACAAGTTTTTCCGCATGGCGCCATCTAGATAACTCATTTGGAGAAACGTACATTTAAGGTTAACGGTCGCCGAATGAAGCCATACCTATCTTGGAGCACTTCTCTTGGACTTAGAGGTAAGTCCATAACATTTGATCCACCATGAGGTAAGAATGAAGGTACTTCAAGCTAATGATGTTAAACAAGCTTTTCATGGGAGGCAACCCAAGCCTTTAAATTCGTCATCTTTAAATTTTCGTATTTCTTTTGGTTGCTTAGTTTCTTTGTTGTGGTTGAATGCTTATGTTTGTGAGTTTCTCGTATTTTTGTTTTGTGCTCAACTTATGCTTAGGCTTGCTCGTTTATCTTTGGCCTTGAACTAGTATTGTTTAGTTGAGTTTCATTGTTATTTCGGCATTTAAGAGGTTGTAATTGATATTTTATTGAGTTTACAAGAGAACCATGACCAATTTTTAGATTTTCCAGGTCTATACTGGGCTGTATACGGCCCGTATGGACACTTGTGGCATGTTCCAGAGCCTTACGGGTGTCATTCGGCCGCAAGAGACCCCTCACAATGACCATAGCGCAGTGGGCTGAGGGTCTCACGGGCGCCATGCGCCCGCGAGACCACCCGTGAGCCTCCCGACCTCGCGCGGCGCGCGTGACCAGAAACCCTCACGGGTGCCATACGCCCGCATGGAGCCTGTGAGGCTTTCAGGCTAGATTTTCAAGCCCATGCAGGCACCATGCGCCCGCATGGCACCCGCATGGGCTGGGCAGCCCATTCAAGGGGCGTTCTCCCCCTTTCTCTCTCTACTCCAACCTCCATCTTCTCCTCTTTGTTTTCTCTCATTTCTCTTTCACTCTACCTCATTTCTCCACCATTTTTCTTGGCTTTTTCTTCTCTAATCTCCTCTCCTCCATCTTTCAAACTCAATCTTGGGATTTAATTGAAATTTTACCATCTTTTCGCCGGATCTCTCCACTGTAAGCTTTCAAGCCCTAATTCAAGGTTTTGCAAAAAACTAGGGTTTTGTTGTGCAAAAAACTAGGGTTTTGTTGTGTTTTTATTTTATCCTTTGAGTATGAATGAGATGATTGATTGTTGTGATGTGGTGTGTGCTTAATTCCTTGAGTTTTTCCTTCATTTGTAAATTTTGGGAAACTCCAAGTCTAGGAGAAACTCTTGAAAAACATTTTCAAGAGTTACCGTAGCAAATGCTGAATTTTTCATTCTTCACATTGAAAATGTTGTGCATTCAATTTTTTCTTAATTCTATGATGATATGGATATCTCCTACGATTGTACTCATGAAAATCTTTGTTTGATCTTGTGTTTTTGTGGTATAGGAATGCCGGTCAAGCGAGTTTTATCAAAGTGGCCAAGACACGGTGTGGCACCTAGTGGAGTGCCATCCTTAGCCTTACCACAACATAGGGCATGCTACAATCTCTTGAAGTCCAAGCCTTTTGGTATTATCTGGACAATTGAACGCAATGACCTTGAAGTTCTAGGATTGGCCTAGACTGTGTCCAAATTAATCAATCATGATGATTGGGACAGAATTTTCTCAATTAATGATCCGGCTTACCGTGAGCTCACCTTGGAGGTCGTAAGCATAATGGAATTAGTAAGACCGTCCGGGATAAGTTTCCAAGTCTTTGGGACAATGCGCACCATTAGTGACACACAATTGGGTTGTTTCTTGGGCTTGTATGATGAGGGATTCGTGAACACACCCACATTTCATCATCTTCCTATAGATTTTCCGGCCACCATGACACACACACGGTTTTGGAATATAATCTCTGGCCAGCGCACGAATGAGTCAAGGAAAGCATCTCGTCTTCACAATCCCCCGCATCAATATGTTCATGCACTCTTAAGTAGAAGTATTGGCGCCAGGGTGATAAGACTAGGGTAATCACACGCTCCAAATTACTCATGCTATACAGTATCATTGAGCGTTACCCGATCCAGCTTGGTCACCTCTTTACTGAGTTGTTTGTTCATTAGGGTACTTACACATGTCTTGGATCTATTTTCGCTGGACCGTATATTACACGTATGATTCGAGGTATGGGTTTGATCGAGCACACCTGGGACATGCACATTGTTGGTAAATTTTCATGCTTGGGGATGGCTACTATGTTTTCCATGGGGATGGTGGAGAAACGTGGTGATACATATGCCGTTATCCGGTACTCAGTCATAAGTGAGCACATCACTGCTTCTCCACCACAGTCCAATTCTGAGCCAGACGACGCACCACCTCGTGTTGAGCTTCTCCTTCAGGAGATTCAGGGCGAGATTCATTCCCTTCGTCAAGGACAACAAGAGAAGACTGAGACACTTAGACAGTTGGCAAGGGATATGCACGAAGTTCTTTCTTTGTGCGTGGGTCTTCTTCATCCTCTGGCACCACCTCAGGAACTACCACATCCTTGGCACCTGCTGCACCTACTGATGACCACCACCCAGCCTAGGAGCAAGACTTTTATGAACTTGAGTTTATGCTTTGTATTTCCGCATTGTTTTGTTGCTTGCTAGTTGAACTTCTTTTGTTAGCAAGGATTCATTCCTTGCTAGGCTTGTGTTAGTTTTATTTTGACTAATATGTATGTTTTCCTTCTCCTTTGATTTCCTTAAGTGTTGTGATCACCTTGCTTATTTTTGTAGGACCTTTCAAGGATTGTGCCCCATCTCCTTTACTCTTCGCTGCCCTTGTTGCCCACTGACTGCGCTTTCACTACACAATCTTTATCAACCAAATTGGGCAGTCTCTTTACCCTTCCCTTTCATGCTTCATTTAATTATTATGAATTCTACACCATGTTCTGCTAATTAGTGTTCATTGAGGGCAATGTAAGATTCTAGGTGTGGGATGGGTTATTTGCCTGCTTACTTCACCAGTGATAGCTATGATTTATTGTTAAGAACGTCCTGGCTTGAATGAATGATAGTAATAAGTTGTAGTGTTATTTATGCTTTAAGGAAGTCATGTTTTCTCTCTAGTGCTTTCTTCACAACTTTGACACAGAACTTCTACCTTGTTTGCCCCAGCTAACCCACTACTTTGATTTAAAATGTTAGAGTGGTAAATTTATTCCTCAATGGTCTTTTAATGACTACCGGTGCTAACCCACTGCTAATTTAGCATGAATGCATCCATGTAGATTGTAATCGAGTAAGTGGGGTGGCTCTTGTGCCTAATCAGCATGTGCATCCCTCTGAAAGATTATAAGATATTTTGTGCAATCTACATTAGGCGGACTCGAAAAAAAAAGTGTTTTGGACTTTATCATGCATTCACTTAGAAGCTAAAGTATTGACTGTGAACCAAAGGACTCTTAACTTGCTATTGAGGGTGTCTTTAACATTTCTAGCACCGGTAGTCATTAAATGTGGCATGAATAGGGAGAGCGAGGGATGAAGTATACACACACTCACGAAGAAAGCACTCTAGAGGAATAATGACTACCTCTACTGAGTTGGTTATTGTGCAACTCATTTTCTTGATTTCATCTCATTTGTGTTTGTGGGGTTCTTCACTGTTTGAGCTTGAGGTGGTACATTTAGCTGTTTATCATCTTGCCCCTATTCTTTCATGTGTGTTTGCTTGGGGACAAGTCCTAGATGAGGGAATGTTTGATAAACACCTAAATGTATGTATTTTATATGTATTAATCTTGTATTATTTGTGTGTATTTTAATGAATTGATGCACGTTTAAGTCTAAATTGGTTTATTTCGGTGTTGCAAATCCTAAAAGAGCTGAACGAAGCTCAAAAATGCAAATTGGACAAATTTGACACCAAAAAGGGCATATTTGGGGTGTTAGCACTATAGCAGGCATTGTAGCGATACTGTAGGGGAGTCACTATTCGTGCTATGAGCATTCAGCTGTGAGCTTCACAGGGTCCATGCGCCCGCATGAGTGCCCGTGAGGTTTGCTGGAAATTTACAATGCTCAGTACCGTAGGAAAAGCACTGTAGCTGAGTACTGTTACACCGACACCTTTTCTAGGCAAAATGGCAGTGAGATTCATGGGCTCCATGCGCCTGCATTGAGCCCGTATAGACCTGACAAGGTATATATATTGGACTGAATTTCTAGGGTAAAAGAGAGGACATTTTCGGAGAAAGCTTTTTGGTGAGTTCTTGGAACCGACTTCCACCAGCTCAAAAGAGGCAAGATCACACGTTTTCAAGAAGGGGAATCAAAGGGAGAAGCTTGGTTTGGCTCGATCTTCATTGATCTCTTCTTTGGGAGCTTGTAGACAACGAGGGAAGCCGCCCCAATCGCGACATCCGTTGAAGCTTTTCACCTAACTTGGCTTGTCATCTCACTTCTATTGTTGTGGGAGTTTTCTTATGCCATTTGTAGTTGTTTTCATGGACCTATTGTTTGTATTTGTTTGCATGGACCAGTAGACCCCAAGGTCACCGGATGCCGGTGAACCTTGGGGTGAACTTGTGTATTTGGATGTTCTAATTTTGTCGATTGCAATTGTTGTGTGTTTGTGATTCATTCTTGTTGCATTTGATGTGTTACTTACATTAGAACTTTGTAAACCAACTCCTTGGTTGTACTTGGTAGCGTGACCATGTCCCTTGTACTAGACACACCAAGTTTGGAAGGATTCATGTACGAATATGCCGTGACCATGGGGTATTTGGTACCCCTCAAACATTAGGGCTAGACCAAGTTGTGTTCCGGCTCTAATTAGAGATTTCTCCCTTGTTAATGCAATCGTATGAGGATTTTAATGGAAGAAAATCCATATCGATACTTATACCGGATTAGGGGTCAATTGCCGTGACCATCGGGTTGATCTAATTTAGGAAATCTCTAGGTCCAAACCTTCAATTGCATGACATTCTTAGCATCCTTTACACTTCAGTAGCCCCTAGGGAATCCGCATCTGTGACCATTTTATTCCAATGATTTTATACCCTTGCCTTGTTTTAGACTCCACTTGTAGTTCTTTTAATTTAATTAATAGATTAGAGAACCCCTTCGAATCTTCCGGCTAGACAATATGCGAAGAGGAATTAAGGGTAAATCCTTGGGCCCAGGGAATACGACCCTCTCGTGCTCTCATGAGAGGTATTACTTGATGACTTCGTGTGCTTGCGAATCGTGCACTACACCTCCTTCTCTTTAGTTCTATCCTCAACCTCCACGACCTTGGGTGACTCAACATTTATCCTCTCATTAGGGAGCCTACTCTCAACTTCACGACTACTTCTAAAAGTGATCACCTTCACATGCTCTCTTGGATTGGTCTCTGTGTTGCTAGGCAAACTCCCTTGAGGTCTTTTTGAAAGTGACTTCACAATTTCTCGAACTTGATTCTCCAAATTGTGCAATGATGCGGTGTGGTTGGGAAGTGTGTCTTCAACCAATTGAAATCTCATATCCGATAATTGAATGAACTTTGTCAAAGCCTTCTCTAAGTCGGTCATCCATTTTTCAAAGCCTGAAACTCTATTTTCCATGTTCAGGGCTTGTTGTTGTTGTTGTTGGAAACCAAGTGGTGCCATAGCCTTCTGTTGCCTTTAATTACTCCAAGAAAGGTTTGGTTGGCTCCTCCACCCCAGATTGTAAGTATTTCTATACGGATTTCCTTGACCTCTCATTGCATTGCCAACAAAATCCACCTATTCCACGGAAGTGCTACCACCAATTAAAATTGGGGAATCAGATGGAGCATGTCCTCCCCCACACCCAGTGAAACTTGACAACGCCCCTTATATGTGACCCGGAAGTGCACAGGTTTGTCGAAGTAATAAATCCCAGGTGAATGAGGTATCGTATAAAAAGAGAATAAAGAATAGAAACATCAAGATTGCTACTTAACTAAGTAGAGATGAAATAATGATGGTGTGGATAAAGATCGATGCAAACGAACTTAAGTAAATAAGAAAAGAGAGGCACAATAAAATGAGAGGAAAGGTAATCGATAAAAGTGGGGTACTCAGATATTGTTCCTCCTAGGATTTTTGCTTCAAGTGCAAAACCAACTATTATGCTTCCTAACTAATAGTTAACGAGTCGTGGTCATCCTTAAATACACGGTCCCAAACATAAGGTCAACCGTGACTAACTCTACACTATGCCCCGGCGGAAAAATCAACCAGTCTCAACACCTCACACTACGTAAAGTTACAAGAAGCTCTAGAGATTCCAAGTGATAAATCTTATTTCTATATGTAGATATAACCCTTTCGTCCAGGCGAAAGACCCCTAGTCATAATTAAGGACTAGGTGTTAAAGTCACTTCAACGCTTCACTCTGTTGCTCGCGCCACTAAGCAACAACGGAGTTCATCCCTTAACCCTTCACTCTATTGTAACCGCAAAGAACTCTTGGAACGTGGAGGTAGGATAAATCACACCGAAGGGGAAAGGGGATGCTCCGCTACCTCTCGACCCTCTCCAATGTTGCTTTGTCTAACCCTCATGGTATGGCACTCACTCACAAAGATTACCAAGATGGGCTCTTAACCCTAGTGTCACTCTAAGGTAGAAATCATTTAACAAGCATTCAAGATTGAAACTCAATTAAAGACATCAATTAAGGAAAACATAATAAAAGGTTAATGACACAAATACATCCTAGGGTTCTCAAATCCAAGTACCTACTAGGTGGTTTTAGCTCTCTATGGAGCAAGATACAATCAATAATGAAATCTAAAGTAAAAACATGTAATCCATAAGAAAACCCCCTCGGTATTTGTGTAGATGGTCTTATGGAGTAGCTTGTCCTCTCCAAAGGTCCCCTTGTCAAGCCTAGGGCACACCTCTCCGGATCTGTACCACTGAAAGCTTCACCAATAAATTTCTTTGAAGAGAAACGCAGTGTCGAAGCTGTAGAACCACTCCAAAAGACTTGACAAAGCCTCTCTCAGCCCTAGCCGCCGGCCTCCCAAAAGTTGGAGAAATGATAGAAGAAAGGATGAAAGATGGATCCCCAAATTGATACAAGTCACGGCTTTATAAAGGGCTAGAATCGGGCATCCACACAGGCGTGTGGAAATCCCCTACGCCCTAGGCTTAACAAGAGGACCTTTGGAGAGGATGAGACTATTCCACAAGACCATCCACACGAATACCGAGGGGGTTTTCTTATGGATTACATGTTTTTAGTTTCGATTTCATTATTGATTGTATCTTGCTCCATGGAGAGTTAAACCCCCCTAGTGGGTACTTGGACTTTGTAAACCATAGGATGTTATTGTTTCATTGACCTTTTATTATGTTTCCTTTATTTGATGTCTTTAATTGAGTTCCAATCTTGAATGCTTGTTGGATGATTTATCCCATAGAATGACACTAGGGTTCAGAGTCCATCTTGGTAGCCTTTGTGGATGAGCAACACACCATGAGGGTTAGATAATGCTAGATTGGAGACGGTTAAGAGGGTGAGTCGAGAGGTAGCGGAGCATCCCCTTTCCCCTCCGGTGTGGTTTATCCTACCTCCATGTTTCTAGAGATTTTTGCTGTCATAATAGAGTGAAGTGCTAAGAGAGGAACTCTGTTGGGGCTTAGTTGTGACTAGGGGTCTTTTTCCTGGACCAAAGGGTTAGATCTACATATAGGAATAGGGTTTATCACTTGGAATCCCTATAGCTTCTTGCAACTGTACATAGTGTGACTTGTTGAGACTGAGCGATTTCTCCGCCGGGGCATAGTATAGAGTTAGTCACGGTTGACCTTAGTTTTGGGACCGTGTATTTTAGGATTTTTAGGACTCATTAAGCATCAGTTAGGAGACATAATAGTTGGTCATGCACTTGAATCAATAACCCTAAGGGAAGCAATGTCCGAGTGCCCCACTTTCTATCGATTGCCTTTCCTCTCATTTTATTGTACCTCTCTTTCTTATTTCCTTTAGTCTTATACACATTGATTTTATCCACATTATTATTGTTTCATCTTCACTTAGTTAAGTAGCAATCGTTGTGTTTCTATTCACTATTCCCTGTGCATACGATAACCCACTCACCTGGGATTTATTACTTTGACAAACTCGTGCACTTGCGGGTCACACGCAAGTGGGGCAGTGTCAAGTATATATATTACCACTACATATCAAGACAAGACAAGGTGAGAGACAATGGTGGGCG
The DNA here is from genome assembly GCF_009730915.1 of Dioscorea cayenensis subsp. rotundata. Lineage (NCBI taxonomy): Eukaryota > Viridiplantae > Streptophyta > Magnoliopsida > Dioscoreales > Dioscoreaceae > Dioscorea > Dioscorea cayenensis. The sequence continues at coordinate 19,001,177 of NC_052477.1, read as the reverse complement.
CAAACCAAAGGCTTACCAGTGAGTTAGTGATCCTTCAACAGACAGAACCAACCAAAATTCACTAGTCTTAGTAGTGTAATGGTGAGGGATAATGAAAATCTAACTTTGAATTTGAAATAATGAAAGGGATTCATATCAATTTGACATATTAGGCTTGCAGTATTAATATCATTCTTATTTAATTAACTAGTCTTATCAATGGTTTGAACAGCTTGAAATTAAAGTCAAAATTCACTAACAAATCTTTAATAAAAGGATAAAAGCAAAATAGAAAACAAAGATCAAAGAAAAATGGTGGTGGTGTGAAATCCTCTCCAAAGTCTCAACCATGGGACCCCACACCACCCTTAAACAAGTCTTTATCTGTCTCTAGATCATCAATTAAAAAACCATTATTTTACTAATTTATTAATTCACATAAATTAACACTATATATACAAGCCCCAGCTCACAGACCCATAAATAAAACTAAAACAAAGAATAAACCATTCCACACATAATTAGTATGAAAAAACAAGGTTCAAGCCTAGTGCTACTGCTATTGCTGCTAGTGTTATTGGTACTAACATTTTAAAATGATCTGGAGGACATTGAAGTAGAAAAGTTGGCCCAAAGATTGAGGATTGGTGCCTCAATGTCTAAACTGTTATACCTTACTTTTAAACAAATTGGATTTTCTAAAAAATTGAACTTAATAGGATTTATGATAGCAATTAATAAAAATGTAATTGAAGTAATGAATTTAATAACCTATATGATATTAAAATTTTCTTGAACAACTAAAATGATCTAATCCATAGTACCATATAATCATCAGACAATTCAAAATAGTTCTCTTTCAATAATCTTAATGATACTTCTTCATAACCAAGCCATCAAATTTCTGAATGTGGTGGTAAATATACTATTTGAATATCTTGACAAATGGAATATTTGCTGCTGGCATGGTTGGGGTTAGACAATCAGATTGGCTTCAAATACATTTAAGAAGAGGTATCTAATGAGAGATGAACAAGAAGAATATGGATAATGCTTTTAACTTCGGCATTTTATTCCAATGTGCAACAAACAGAGAGAGAGAGAGTTCTACTAAAAGGCTTAGATAAGGTTCTAAGCTTTAATCTCCTAGATATGCCTCAAAAATATTTAGTTGGGAACTCAGAACATGTGAAACTGTTTATCATCCTTAAAATTAAAGTCATGGAAGAGGAAGGATAAAATTTTATAATTTGCTGAAGAAACTAACCAAGCTCTATATTATGAATTAGATGTTCTAGAAAATCAAGAAAGATCAACCAGAATTTAAATTATAGAAAGTATCTGCAGAAAGTAACTAATCCTAGAAAACAATACAGCATCATGTGTAAAGTGAGCAGTGCAATGATCCATTTGGTGTTGTAATTGATCCAGAAGTCAAATATGATTTCAATCTCTTAGAAATTGAGGAAAAAAAAGAAGATCAACCAAGACTTTGGACAGCAAATCACTACAACAATTGCATTTACATTCAATCAAGCATGAAACAAGTTCATCATTTGTAAGCATCATGACATGTCCGAATATGCATGTAAACCACAAGTGCATGGGTGTCGAAGTAATAATTACCCCGGTGAGTGGGTAGTCGAATCCACAGGGAACGGAAGTATTAGTATTAACCAATTCTTAGTTATCTAGTCAAAATCAATGGATGTAATGAAATGAACTAATTGCAAGAGTATTAATAAACAAGCAAACGGACAAGAAAAACAAGTAAAGGAAATCTCAATCAATAAAGATGAGGTACCCGGGTGATGCTCCCCCTAAGATCTAACTTGAAGCTCAAGATTCACTAAATGCTTCTAAAACGAGTCTAATGAGTCGAGGTAATCCAAGAACAACCGGCCCTTGCCTCCAAACCACCGGTATTAATCCCCTACAAGGTCCCTGGGGAGAAATCGTTCAATCTCAACACCTCATGCCCCATATGACCGCAATACGCTCTAAGGACACCTAAGAGTGAAACCGAATCCTAAAGATAGACCTAACCCTAATTCCCTGCGAAGGATCCCTAACCCCCTATAAGGTCCCGGTGGAGAAATCTCTCAATCTCACGCCTCACACCAAATATGGTTGTATAGAGTCTAGGGAATATGGAGATAGAAAACACTCAATCGGAAGGGAAAGGGGACACTCCACTATCTCATAACTCACCCTCTCAACCCTCTTTAACCTTGAAGTTCTAACTCTAATGGAGACCTCTCTCTCATCAAAGTAACAAATCATGCAAATTCAATCAACCACAGGGATTAATAAAACATGCAAGCAATGGGAATACAAGATTTAAACTCAAATCAACTCGGATTTAATAGAACATAGAGCAAATCAATACAAATACATAGATCCTAGGGTTCACATGCCCAAATACCTACCAGGGGTTAGCCCTCCATGGAGCAAGTTACAAAACAATGGTGAATACAATGAAAACAAAGAAAACCATGAAGAAAAACTCCCTTGAATTCGTGATGATGGCCTTGATGGGTGGCCCAATGTCTTGAAGAATCATTCTCCGAAGCTAGGTCGGAGAAGGCTCCCTCTATGCTATGACGGAGAGAAGATCGATCAAAGTTGGTGATGGACGTCCCCCAATATCGCCAAAGACCTCCTTCCAAACCCTAGCCGCCTTACCTTCAAAATGCTCATGAAAAGCCTCGCCAAAAAGTCCCCAAAGAATAGGGCAAACGGGCTATTTAAAGCCCAAAACCGTGCTTGTCACGTACCCGCATGCGCCAATGTGTATTTTCTACGTGCCTGCATGGGCAGCAGGAATTTCCACATAAAATGCAGTCCAAACACTCTTCACTTGAGGCCACATGTTCGGGCACACGTCCATGTGGTAGGCTATAAGACTTTTCTTCATCGACGTATCTTTGAGAGGTCTTGCAATCTTAACAAAAAGAAGGAACATGAAGATGTGGCTGCCTTTGTGCCCTTCCAACTAGTGAATTGACTTGGATCCTCTTGGAAGTTGCCATACATCTCCACGTTCATGGACTCCTCTCTTTGTCTTGGTCCTTGAATTGAACAAGAACTCCCAACAATGTGTCTTTATAGCCTATCTTTGCTTCCTTTTTACTCTTCAAGGCATTCACAACCTATATGCATAAAAGAACACCAAATACACAATATGAGACATAAACCATGGTAAAAATGATGCTCAATGCATGTAAAACATATATAAAAATATGTCTAATCAAGCACTTATCACATCGCTATCACAAGATTTTATTCTAAGAAAATAAAGAAGAAGAGAATAAATCTAAGAAAATCAACATATCATTACCATATTAGCAAAAAGTCAATTCATGATTTGGTCATAACCCCTAACCATATTCTTCAAATCACTTGATAACTTGATTAAAATCAATAACCTCAAGAGATTAGGAAAATTAACCTCGATAATTTTTTTATTCACCTATACAATAAGAAAAAAAAATGTTGGTAGTCCATTTGTAAACTTATTGTAACATAAAGCCACCAGCACAAATTAAGTCATACATTGAAAATTTTCAAGGAAAAAATGCACAACCATCAACACCATCATTACAAGATCAGAGAAAGATTAAGAAAACAAAAAAGTGAAATTAAGAACATGGAAATCATAATGTTTATACACATGAACGCACACACACACATCAACAATAGTGACAGAAATAGAGAGAGTCCCAAAACAAAAACTAAGACCAGCACAACAACATCAAGTGAATCAAAGTTATATATGATTAAAAAACAAGGAAGCAATGCCCATGCATTCAAAACCAAGAGTTTGTCCTCTTCTTTATTCTGAACATGCCCCACTCTCCTTCTCTGGCCCCACCACCACCACCACTGAATCATACCCTACTTTTCCCTCATCCTCCTCCTCCTTTCTGGCACCACCATGAGCCACCTTCCCCGCCACCACCCTAAAAACCACCATCACCCTCTTCACCCTCAAAAACCCAAACTCCTCCTCCAACTCCTCCAGAAACATATTGGCTCCCAACTTGTTGACCTTGTCGAAATCCACTCCAAGTCGGTGCGCTTCCCTAAAAAACCCACACCTGATGATCGCACAAGCGCTGCAGTACTGGCTCCTCCACATCCCCACTGTCTCCCATCGAGCACAACATGGTTGAACCAAGAAGATGGGAATCCTCTCAGTCTTCCCACTACTACTCATCACTCTTCCTCTTCACTTTCCCACTCATCATCCTTCTCTTCTCTCTCTCTTTGATAAGTGTCTAAATGTAGGTGTTTTCATATATATATCGTATTTACTTTGCATGTATTTTGTGAGGTTTAATGCCCATTTTGCGCTTAATCATCTACTGTTTACTTTGTAGGCCATAAGAAAGCCATGGAGAACAAGAAGATAACATCAATTTCATATCACCCCCTATACCTCCTAGTATGGGGGCCATATGCACTGTAGCAGCGGGATGAAATTGAAGCTGTTTGCCCAGATTTTCATACCACCCCCATACCATCCAGTATGGGGGCCATATGGAGGTCATATGGATCCCATATGCACCCCATATGAAGCGTGAATCTCAATTATTTGAGTGTTATATGACCCCCATACGACCCCTATACGACCTGGTTTTGAGACATGTTTTCTGGACATGTTTTGAGAGACCACTTGAGAGACTTTTGGGCGACCTTAGGAAAGCGAAGAAGGGCAAGGAAGCTAGGAGGTCATTCAAGGACAAGGTCCAAGGCTCTCAAGGCAAGAAGGCAACATCATTCAAGGGGAGATCAACCAAGATTTGAAGGAAGGAGACCCACGGCTAGAGGAAGTGTCATTCGGCATTCCTTTGGCGGGGGAAGCATCATTCAGCACATTCTCTACCTTCTCCTTCACCATTTCATCTAGGGAGTGTCATCTATGCTTTTGCTTTATGGTTTACTTGATTATGTTATTTGTTGTGGGATGATGACACACTAGACCCCCAAGGTCACCAGTGTTGGTGAACCTTTGGGGGGTTTTATCATGTATTTTGGATGATTACTTGTTAATTCCATGCTTGGATTATCTTGAGATTTAATCTATTATTTTCATGCTAGGTGCTACACTAGGGAGAAATCCGTAGCTCTTTTATGAGTGATGCATGTAGATGTGACTTGCTCACATGTATTATATCATCAATGGATTAGAAGGGGATACTTGTATCATCACGGCGATAAATTGGGTGTTGGTATCCCTCCATGTTAGGTTTAAGCCCAAGAAGAGTAGGTTTACTCCTATTTGAGATTTCCTTGTACATAATGCAATCGTAGGAACATGGATTTGGAAGAAATTCCTATCAATCTTCGTATGGGAATTAGGGTTCAATCGCCGAGAAATTGGGTGTTGTTCTAATCTAGAAATATCTTGGTCCAATTTACCCTTGCATCTTTTGATCATCATCCATGTTTCATGACAACCCCCCAAAGGGGATCCACAACAGTAGGCCTTTGCATTACATTGATTCTCTTGTTTGCTCATTGATTGTTCTCTCTAATTTGTTGGAAATCTTGTTTTAGTTTAAATTGCATCTAGTAGAGTTAATTCAATCACTTAAGATCTTAGGTTAGATAATAGTTCGAGAAGGAGTAATAGGAGATTCTTAGCCCCGTGGAATACGATCCTCGTGTCTTCACACGAGGTATTACTTGGCGATCCCGTACACTTGCGGGGAAGCAATCACTCACTCACTCTCTCTCTCTCTCTCTCTCTCTCTCTCTCTCTCTCTCTCTCTCTCTTCATCCTCCTCTTTGTCCACCCCTTAACAACCAGTACTACTGACCTCCTCACCTCCATCTTCACTATCCCAAACCACTACTCTCACCGGATAGAAATGTCATAGCTAATGAGATGTTAATAGATTCATACCTAGATTTTGATTGTGTGCCGGTGATGGAGTTTTCCAGAGACCTTCGTTCACAAGAGCTTGATTCTGATGGTATGGTACGATCAAATGAAGCATTGCGATGGATGGTGCAACGGATGGAAGCGTTCCGGTGATGGATAGAAGCATCGAGAGAAAAGAGTGAAGGGTGAGCCGTTGAGAGAAAGAAAATGGTGATTTTTTTATATATAAATATGTTAATATAGAGTGAGTCGTTGAAGAATTATTTAGAATTTTTTCTAATTTGTTAAACTAGTAAAAGATTAGGGTAAATTTTGATGTTAACAATGAATATAACTTGATTTATATTTTTTAATGTATTATTAAAATAATAGTACATGTAACACATTCATTTTTGAAAACAAATATAATATATATTGTTTAAAGCATAATTTTCATAATAATTAATATTATTAGTAAAATAACAATTTAAAAATTATTTTTACAAATGAAAATGTTTATTTTCATATATTTTAATAAAATATATTTTTAATATAATTACATATATTTTAAACATAACCGTCAACAAATGTCCAATTTATTCTGACATTTATAAAATTCCATTAGTATCAAACTATTTCTAGTTACACAATTGGACCGTAGCAATATTTATACCAACCGAAAAAAAGGTGTCAATAAATGCTTGGTTTATTCTTATAGTTATGAAATTTCGTCAGTATAAATAGTCTATACCTACAAAATTTGACCATCACTGTAAATAAGTGTCGATATATGAGAATAGTTATACTAACGGAATAATATGCGTTAGTAAATATTTGATTTATTCTGATAGTTACAGAGTTGTGTTGGTATAAAATACGTTAGTAAATATTTTCTATATTTCCAGCCGTTTTAAAATATTATTGATAAAAACAGTCTATAGCTACAGAATTTGACAGTCACTATAGATAATGGAATACAATAATAGCTATACTAACAGAATGAAATCCGTTGGTAAATATCTTGGGACAATACAATAGTAGCTATATTGACGGAACTAAATCCATCAGTAAATATCATATTATTGGTAAAAACTGTTTATAGATACATAATTTGACCATCACTATAGATAAAAGTAAGAATACAATAATAGCTATACTAATGGAGTGAAATTCATCAGTAGATATCTTATCTATTCTAACAATTTTAAAGTATTGTTTGTAAAAACAGTCTATAGCTACAAAATTTGACCGTTACTATAAATAAGTGGCGGTAAATGGCAATTTTTTTTATAGTGCATGTGTTAAATTCAAGGCATATTTTAATAAATCTCCACCTTGCCTTGAATTTTGCATATTTGAAATCTTGTAGATGCCCTCCTTCTTGTTAAACAATTAATATATTGAGAACTTGAGTTGGCTTGAGCAGAATATCTTCTTGTTAACATAGCTGATCTATTCTTATTTTAAGGTTTAGCTTGTTCAACCTCAGTTCAAAAGAGCAAATTAAAAATCAGATTGAAAATGTTTGATACTGAGTTGTATGATGATCTTTCAATTGTTTGCAATAGAAGCATTGAAGACAATATAAATCCTATGATTCTACAAAGATTGGCAGAGAAAAGTTATGGCTGGCAACAATATCAAACCTCAGTCAAGAATTAATTTCTTTGCATGAAATGCCGACAGTTGTCAGCAGTAGTAGTGCTGATCCAGGAGAGTACTCAAAAATATGCTAGTGTTGCTGCATCAAATCAAGGATTTCATGCAAACCAAACTTAACCCTCAAATGGGTTGTCAAGAAATTTCTAATGCGTCTATTGATGAGAAGCTAAAAATGTTTGTAATTCCAGCAATTTCTAAAACAACTCTAGGATTTTCTTTTCTGTAGGTCACACTCGTTTCCATCTGAATGAATCTCTAGTTATATTTTGGCAAACATATATATTTGAGGGTAGCTCCATTGAGAAATAGGCTGGATGTTGGGCATAGGACTTGCCTGAAGACATAACAAAAGCTCTCAAATACATCCTTAACCATGTCCTCATAACCTCACAAGTCCTCCATACATGCTTACCCATAGTTATTCTCACTGAACGGTGACCATATGTGACCCTTACTAGGATTCAGGTAGTCATCCATACGGTGAACGTGGCAGCCTGATAATATTAAATGTAATTTTTAAATAATAATATTAAAAAATATATAATTTACTGATAATATATGAAAAATATTTCAAACATATTCTTCATAGTATTAGAATCATTATAAAATCTATCACTGATCTATAGGGATGGAACCAAGGGGGCAAAAGGAGGCTTTAGCCCCCCTGGCGCCAGTCAGGTAGCTCTCATGGTCATCTTGCAGCAATTTCCTCAGGGGAAGGCCCTCTCGTGATTAAAATTTCTGTGGGTCTCTGCTCGAGTCTTAGTATCGAGATTTGGAGGAGACTTTAATGCAGGCTTGAAGTTAGAACAAGAAGGATCTCTCTCTCTCTCTCTCCCCCCTCCCCCTTCTCTACACTAACACGCACTAGAAAAAGTTTGAACATTGATGTTCTTTTATAGCAACACCCTTATTTTTATTTGTATTGTAAAAGTAGTGCTGATAGTGAATATTTAACATAAGCCTTTCTTTTAAAAAAATGGAATTTATTATATATATGCCCTTATTTGTGTAATGTGTTTTTAAATGAAACATCTTATTAACTTTTTTTTGTAAATAGTTCATTGTTGTTGTTGTTGTTGTTGTTGTTGTTGTTGTTGTTGTTGTTGTTGTTATTATTCTTATTGATATTGTTATGGTTATTGTTATTAAATTAATAAGGACATTTCCTCATTTCACAAACCATAAAGATGTACAGTTGCAATAAATACATAAAATTCAGTTTTTATTTATTAATTTTAAAATTATCTTAATAATAGTACAAATACTATATACTCCCTGAGTTCCTTTTTATCTGTTGTGGTTAACTGAATCTCACATACCAAAAAATTTAGTTATTTCACAAAATTTTATAAAAAAATAGTTATATTTCCGAAATTACCCCTAATTTATATCTTCACATTTCTCCTTATATTTAATTCCAAAAAAAGAATTCAATAGTGTGTTAAGAATAATTTTGGAAAAAAAATAATAAATGCCTGTTGATGTTAGAAAATGACAGATCGAAAGAAATATGGATTTGTGACAGAGAAAAAGGAAAGGATTGAGTAATATCCTTGTGGAAACGACATATGGTTATCATTTATAATACAGAATATATACAATAAATCAAATAATAATAAAACAGGAAAATTATTTAAAATTCCCTGGCTAGTTTCATTCTTCATGTTCAGTCCTTCTAACTTTCTGATATTCCAGATAGTCCCTCCTTTGTTTAGCCCTATTCTTTTTAGTCCTTGTCGTCAAGTCCGTCAGTTAGTTTGATGTACAATACTAGAAATGCCCATGTGAGTGAAAAGCAAAAGTAGGTGGCCTTTTTTCCTGCCAGATCACATATCTTTTTGTTTGGTGTATGACCAAAATCCCAAAGAAGCTTCCTTGTCAAAGGCTTTTGGTTTTTCGCATCCTTCTTCTTCTTCTTCTTGTTTATCTTGTTCTTCTTATTCCCCTGACTCTAGGATTCTTTGTGAGGCTTCAAGGCTGGTTTCTTATGCTCCTTTTATTCCTTCAGTTACTTTTGTTTCTCTTCTTCTTCTTCTTCTTATTCTCCCCTGTTCAAGGCAATGGAAAGTGCTTTCTTATATTTTGTATCATCTAAATTTTATAGTAAGAGTTCATGCAAGTGTTCATCATCAATGGAAACTTTCTATGATGTAGCGTGATACAGAGAAGAAGGACGTGTGCTTCAGTTCACCATCTTGAGTTCATGGGAGATAGTCATGCGTGATATATGTGTGCGTTAAGCTTTAGACATTTCTTAGGTAAGAGTAAAGTTCGTGACACTTAATTCATTCAAAATGTTTTGCCAAATTGAGTCAAATACGGACTTTCAACGCATGTGACATATAAACAATACTCTTAACAAGATTTTCATGGATATCACCATCGAGGAAGTGAATGAATCAGTGGATGGTAACCCAAGCTCCTTGATTCCACCGTAATACACCAATGAGTGCTAGTGCTAGTTACTTTTTGTTTTGTGTGTCTCTGTGTAGTAAATGGCTTTCCAATGTATTATTATAATTTCCTGTTTAGTATTATTACTTCACATGTATTACAATGTCTTTGCCTTTAAAATGCACTATTCCTGTGCATCACTTCATGTTTCTTCTTAGTTTTTGCTTTTTTGTATATTATACGTTGTTTGTTAGTTGTTCTTTTCTTTGTGTTATGCATTCCCAAGCAGGGAGTTCTTCTTAGAAAGTATGAACCTCAATGTCGAGACTTTTCTTTCACAACATCCCCCAGCTGGGATGCTCAGTATTGCTGGGTGTTCCCAAACATATGATGGATTGACATTAAAAGTAGGCTGACATTTGGAGAATGTAAATCATTTAAATGATGCCTATGAAGCACCTCTACAAGATAAAATTTTGACTTTATATTTATAAAAAAATGATAAACTCTGGGTGATAGTCAGGTGCACTGCTCCAGATTGCCTGTGACAAGTACATGAATTGAAAGAAGGAAATGTAGATAATTTTTAGGTGAAGACAATGCATACAACTCACATTTGCAATGGAGGCATTGGTATAGTAGGGCACCCGAAAGCAAGCAATAAGTGGGTCTGTCGGCGTGTTATATAGAAACTAAATTAGCAGCCATTGTATAGAGCTATCGACATACACAAAGAAATATTGTGGGACTATGGTGTTCGTCTACCATACCAACATGCTTGGATGGGGAAGGAGGTTGGCAGGGCCTTCGTTGATGGTAGCGAGTTTAGTAGCTACAGTTTACTTTTTTGGTATACAGATAAAGAGGCCAAGATGAATCCCTATAGTGTCATCACCATCGACAGGGAGAAAGATCGATTTAAGCGTGCTTTCTTCTCTTTTCGGGCTTGTTTGGGTGTAGGTCATTACTTTTTGTTAACATAACTCATTTGCTGGGCAAATACGGTGGCATCCTATTAGAGGTAATAGGTAAAGATGGTAATGATGTTCCATTTCATGTAGCATTCGTTATCATCAATAATGAAACTGATGAGAACTGTACTTAGTTTCTTGCTGTTCTTGGGGAGGCGTTGTAAGGTCAAGATGACTATGATAAAATTATAACATTCATCTCAGATAGGTCCAAGGTTCTAGTCAACACTATCATGTGAGTCTTTCCTCATCATCACATGGTTATTGCCTACAACATTTGGAGGCGAACTTCATGAATACCAATGCTAGACTCGGAAAGTAATAAGAGAGCAGTGTTGGGCAGTAATCATCAAAATTGCATATACTTAGACATCAAAAGAGTTTGATGATGCAGTAAGTGAACTTGTGTCTACAACAATCAATGCGCATGCTTGGTTGCTACACAAGTACGACATTGATTATTGGTCCAACTATTTGTTTAAAGGAAAGTGATGGTGCAAGATGTACTCCGATGTAGCAAAGTCTTTCAACGTGTGGATTAAAAGAGCTATCACATTTATTGGTAACAAGAATGGTTGATTCCATAAGGTTAGGCTTTATGTACATATATATATATATATATATTTCCCACGTAATATTTTTCATTCCCGTGTATTATGTAATGTTCATGTGAATTCAAATTGGTTATCGTGTAATATCAGTCATTCCTATGTAATATATTAAATTGTGTTTAACTTTATTAATTTAGTTTTTAATGTAGCACATAGAGTTTATGTGTATATTGTGTGTCATCCATAGGTTTAAAGTTATGAATATGCTGGAAAAAATATGTAAACAACCAAACAGGTGGGATCCATACCTTTGCCCTATGATACGCAAGAAGGTTGAACAAATTATCGAAGATAGTCATTTTCTTAAGGTGGGTTGATCCAACAATAACACCTATGAAGTGGTTGATGACCATAACTGTGTAGTTAGCCTCAATATCTGGAAGTGCTCCTGCAAATGATGGGAAGTGCATGGCTTCTCGTGTAAGCATACATGTGCCGTGATTATGCAAATAGACATGAATGTGCACTGTCATGTAAACGATTATTTCATAGTCAAATGGTATCGTCGTACATATGGTGACCCAATATACCCGATCCTTGATAGTGACAAGCCATATGATGACAAAAGTGAACTTCAAATATAGCCAGCAATATCAAAGAAACGAGCCTGTGTAATCCATAAAAGAAGAGAATTGAGTTATAGGCTTTTAATATCTATGATTTACATTGTAATCGGTCCCATCAAATTGGATATAATCATCGATCATGTAATGTAGTTATAGATGACTAAACGTGGTATGCATAATATGGATAGGGGTTACTTCAATTTTTTTTTTTACACAGACCGTTTCTGTGTAATATTAGATTGAATTGTGTTTATTGTTATTCTTGTGTATTACTTTTTGTTTCTATGTATAATTTGTTATTATTGTGTATTATCGATTTTCCTAGCTATATTAGTTGTCATTTTTATTTAGCATTTGATGTTAATGAGCATTATGCTATTTTTCAGTGTAATATTTGCATTTACAAACTATTTTCGTAACGTTTTCATATATGACTTGTTTTCAATTAAAAGAGGAAAAATTATAAGCCTTTCTAATACAAATATTTATGACCACATATGAGAGGAATGTAGCAACATTAGCAATTATCAAATGGGTCAGTAACATCCTTCGTTGCACTTGTACTGTGACATTGTCATCAGGTGCGGCGTTTATATCCAACCCTTACGTCCTCTTCCCGTGCAGCGCCCTCTTCCTTAGCAGCACCTTCCTCTCGAGTACCCATCTCTACAAGCATAGCGTCCTCCTTCACCACAGTGTCCTCCTCTAGAGCAATAGTCTAATCTTTGTCATCGTCCTCTTTCCCTGTGGCATCCTTCGTAGTAACGTCCTCATCTATGCTGGGTATAACGTTTTTCCATATAGTGTCAACTAGAATCCGTGTGACATAGCTGATGAGTCTACAAGTGCACAGGTCTTCAAGTAATAAACCTCTCATGCAAACACAAGAGGGTCATATTCTCCGGGGTCCCAAGAGTTGTTATTAGTTCCTCCTACACTGCACTAACTAGTCTACCAAATATAAGTTTAAAATAAAATAACAAAACTAATAAAAGAGATAAGTATGAACAAATTGAACTAAGGCACACCATATATCACATTAATAAAGCAATTGACAATGAATTAGCGAGGGACTACTAAAGCTCGAAGGATGCTAGAATCACAAAGGGAATGATGGTTTTGGGCCGAGACATCTTAAAGTAGGTCAATACCGATGGTTACGATGATTAATCCCTAATCCCGTATAAGTATTAGATCCGAATCTCTTCCGACCAAATCCTCCTATGATTGCATTACGCCTAGGGAAATCTCTAATTAGGGTTAAATAAAATATCAGGGTTCATCCATAATGCTTGGACGGATACAAAATAACCGATGGTCATGGTGTATTCGTACATGAATCCCTTTTAAACTAAGTGATGATCATGCAACCATGTACAATCTAGAAGGTGAACTATAGAGGTCTCATGCAATCCAACACATCAATGAACACAAAGCTTGAACCACAAACCAAACCAAATACTTTAAAAAGTAATTCACAACATCTATACGAGCAAGTTCATCCCAAGGTTCACCGGATGCCGGCGACCTTGGGAGTCTAATTCAACATGAATAAGAGAGAGATCTCAAAGTATATAACAAGTATAATCAAAATAATAAACAAGCTCCCTTATATGTGTTGACTGGGAGGTGGTGATGGGAATCCAGCAAATTGGCACTAACAAACTCCTTGATAATCTCCTTGATAGCAACCTTCTTTTCTCCTTTGATCTTACTCCTCAGATCTGCCTTCTCCAGCCCCTTGAAGCCCTAGAAGATGATGGTGGGGCAACAGTGACCAAAATGACCCTTCAATGATACCATAGAATGAGACTTAATGACTTCTTAGGCTGGCTGACAATGCCCCTTACGTGGAACCCGTAAGTGCATGGGTTTGTTGAAGTAATAAATCCCAAGTGAGTGGAATATCGTATCCACAAGGAGTATGAAATAAAAATACTAAAATTGCTACTGAACCAAGCGAAGATGAATAATGATTGTGTTGATAAAGTGTAATGTAAGCAAAAACAAAAGAAACAAAAGAATGAGAGGCCAAGTAAGTGATAGGAAAGGCAATCGACAGAAGTGGGGTACTCGGACAATGCTCCCCCCTAAGACTAATGTTTCAAGTGCAAGACCTACTATTATGTTTCCTAACTAATGTATAATGAGTCGCGGAAATCATAAAGCACACGGTCGCAAACCTAAGGTCAACCATGACTAACTCTACACAATGTCCCGGTGGAGAAATTGATAAGTGCTTGTGTGATATGAATGCGAAGCATTCTTTCCTTATGAACGTGTGCCCGTTTGCATTACCCCGATGAAAGTATGGAATTGGGAAGTTATTCAGGTCGAAGACTGTAGCAGAGCACTGCAGCAACAATGTAGCAAGTACTGTAGCAGCACTGTTCACAGACGGCCGAGAAACCAGAGAAACAAAGAACCACACGGGCGTGTGGAAATTATCCACGCCGGTTTGGAAATTCAGCACCGGCGCGTGTATCGTCCACGCCCGTGGAGTTGCCCGATTCCAGCCCTATTTAAAGCCGATCCAACCCCGATTTTGGTATTCTTTTCTCCTTCTTTTCCCCAACTTGCGAGAGGGCTTCGGCTAGGGTTTCGAGGGGTATTGGCCAAGATTTTGGAGAGGTTCTACGGCTCCGACATCGTGATTCCATTAGGAAGAAGGTTGGTAGGGGAGCTTCGATCAAGGCGTATCCTATACTGGACGAAGGAATCCTTGGACGATGAGTATAGGACTTTCCACAAAACCATCGACAAAACCATCGAGGGGGTTTCTTTATGGATTCATTGCTTTTACATTCAATTTCTTTGATTGTACTTAGCTCCATGGAGAGCTAAACCCCTAGTTGGTACTTGGGTGATTGTGAACCCTAGGATGTATTCGCTTCATTGAACTTCTTTATTATGCTTTCAATAAATTCATGTTTATTGTGAGTTCCAACCTTAAATGCTTGATTGTATGAACATTTCCCCTAGAGTGACACTAGGGTTGAGAGTTCTTGTTGGTAACCTTGTGAGTGAGTACACACCACGAGCGTTAGACAAAGCTAGGTTGGAGAGGGTTGAGAGGGTGAGTCGAGAGGTACAGGAGCGTCCCCTTTCCACTCCGACGTGATAGATCTACCTCCGTTCCTCGAGTTCTTTGCGACCATAATAGAGTGAATGGTCTAAGGGATGAACCTCTACTGGGGCCTAGTTGCGCGTGCAATGGAGTGAAGCGTTGAGGTGATCTTAGTATCTAGGGCTTAATTGTGGCTAGGGACCTTCCGCCTGGACCAAAGGGTTAGGTCTAAATCTAGGAAGAGATTTATCACTTGGAATCCCTAGAGCTCATTGCAACTCTATGCGAGTGCGAGGTGTTGAGATTGTTCGATTTCTCCTCTGGGATATGTATAGAGTTAGGCATAGTTGACCTTAGATTTGGGACTATATATGTAAGGATTTCCACGACTCACCATTGCATTGATTAGGAAGCATAATAGAGAGTTCTTGCACTTGAAGTGATTATCCTAGGTGAAGCATCATCCGAGTTCCCCATCTTTATCGATTGCCTTGCCCCCTTACTTTTGCTTTCTTACTTGTTGCTTTTAATTTCTGAGAATTGAATTATTACCACACTTATCATTGTTGATACTCCGCATAGCTAAGAATCGAATTAAGTGTCTTTACTCCCTACTTCCTGTGCATTCGACCCCGCTTACCCAGGATTATTACTTCGACAAACCCGTGCACTTGCGGGAAATTCCACACGACCGTTATGAGCGCTTATCGCGACTCCGCTTCGGACAGAATCGATTTCTTGACACGACTATACTGCGAGATCTTCAGCAGGGAGATGAGTTCGCTGATGAGGTTGAGGACCTTGTTTCAAATGGTGGTTGGCGGCAGCTGTTGATGATTAGAGAGCCAACCATACGAGAGTTTGCACTGGAGGTGCTCTCCTCGTTCAAGTTTGATAGAGCGTATGCGAGCTTCGACGATTTGGGCACCATTCGGTTCGAGTGTTTGGGCGCCACCATAGCTTGAGCATTACGCGAGTTTTTCCATACTACTTGGCTTATACGAGGAGGCATTCCGCAGTTGAGAGAGTATGCACAGTTGCCTACTAATTATCCTGCAACCTTGACCCCACAGAGAGCTTACAGAGTGCTATGTGGTCAAGGTCATTACGAGCCAGGGGTGTCCAAGGCCACGTGCCTTTCCCGACCTGCCTACAGATATTTGCACGCCATCATGAGTAGGTCGGTGAATGGCCATGGCGACCGTACTAGTGTCTTGAGCCGTCAGGAGTTGCTGTACTTGTACTCAATGGTAGAGCGCGTACCGATCCACTTAGGGCACATCTTGGCTGATTACATCAGACATCATGGACAGTATGCTAGACTGGGAGTGATCTTCTCGGGCCCTTACATTACGAGATTAGTGCTGGGCATGGGTCTCTTGGATTTGATTCACGGGGCCGAGAAGACGAGTGTACCCGCTCCCCTGGGTCTAGAGACGATGCGGTTGATGGGCATAGTCTGCAGGGTTCGGATAGGGATTTTTGCGTTAGTCCTACCAGCCCTAGAGATAGCTGAGGATGAAGGTGATGACGCCGGAGCATCTCAGCCCGCCCCCGAGCCTCATCCCGCATCGATGGAGACCGAGGCACCTCCAGCGGCCGAGGAACCACCCCAAGTGCATATGTTTTCACCATCTCGAGCCAATGATCGCTTTGAGAGGCTCAAGAATGCTATAGGAGTTGTCCGAGCCGAGGTTGCTGAGATTAGGGCTACAGAGGCTACTCAGTACATAGAGTTCAAGGCACGTTTCTACATATTATAGCAGATCCTAGAGCGAGACGTTGCCTCTTCATTTTGTCCTGCGACTGAGGACTCTTCAGGCCCCCTCAGTTTCCCCAGCACCTCCCTCCTCGACCCCGAGCCTTTGGAGGACCCACTATATGCTTCCACTTGACGCAGCAGTGAGGGAGCCGAGAACGACTCAGATACTTGACCTTTCTTTTACTTTCATGCATTTTACATTATCTTATTTTCTTGTTTTTAGACTTGTTCACTCAAAGGATTTTTCCTTACGAGTTTATGTTATTTTGCATTATCGAGTTGTATTCATTGCTTCATGTTTTATACACTCGAGTTATTTTTGTTTTTCTTGAGCTTCACTGAACCCCCTCGTGTATGCGTGAAGATGGTCTTGTCTTCCTGGAAATTGAGACTTAGTCATGGGAACGGTCAAGGTGCTTTGGCACTTGACCGTGTGAGCTTCACAACCAATTGAAACACTACTCCCAACGAATTAGCTTCATCAAACGCAACACTAGGAGTCAGGGGAGTATTGTTTTGATTGCTTTCTCCCACATCTATTTTTTTGAATGATATATTTTTGAGTGAGCTTGCATGAGTACATTGAGGACAATGTACAACTTAAGTGCGTGGGGGAGTTTCATAGTGCACACATCTTTTCTATTGTTCTTGATTGTTATATGCTCACATAGCCAATGGCGGTTCACCTTAGTTGCAATGTTTGTATTCTTAAGTCTAGGAGAATTGTTAACATTGAATGTTTTCATGCTCTAGTTCTTGCTTGAATTTTTAGGAATTTTTGCCTGATTTACACTTAGTGCACTACTCACTCTTTGAACTCTATTGGAAACTCATGTTTGATGTTAAAGGGACTAGTTAGGTTTACTTCTTTTGCTAAATTGAAAAAAAAATGGAAAATGAAAAGAAGGAACAAAAAAGTTTTATTGTTATTTGTGTTCGTTGAGTGGAAAGAGCTACCACCTATGAAGTATGAAGCTACTCTCACAAGTCGGATACTAGTTATGCCCTAATGAGAGAAAGATCTATCCCATAGGATGAGTGAAAGCTACCACTCGGGTAGAAAGAGCTACCACCTCGAAAGTGTGAAAGCCACCTTAGCGGCCGCTTTGGAAAGGGCTACCTTAGAGGATGTGTGAAGCTACTACCATTGTTTAAAATTTTTATCACTTTTATAGATAAATAAGTCCCTTGTACTTAGAACTTTGAGGAGTATAACTTGGGTTGTTTTGAGTGAGTTCACACACTTACACGAAATTCGGGTTTGTTGTCCTTTTTGATTCAATTTTTAGCTAGAGCATTGATTTTTCGTATTTAGTGTTGAAATTTTCCTTACTTGTAGAATGCTATCTTTGTATACTTTGGTGAACCTAAGGCCAAGCACTTTCAATATTTTCTTCATTGATGCACAGAATGTTTAATTTTTGATTGAGGACAAGCAAAAGCTTAAGTGTGGGGGAGTTTGATAAGTGCTTGTGTGATACTAATGCGAAGCATTCTTTCCTTATGTTGAGCATTACTTTTCTCAGGTTTTTACATTAATATGTGTGTTTTTATGATACTTTTATGCAGGTATGGTTGTGAGGCTGAGTATGAAGGAAATAGGCCAATGTGGATCATAATGCACCTATTTTGGAGGAGATCTTGCTAAGGTTCAAACGCGAAGACATAGGACAGGTGTGAGATGCTAGAGTGTGTGGCAACCTCCTCGCATTCGAGTGAGTACATCCATTTGGAGGGGCACAAAGGCAGTCACACTCGAGCATTCCGTCTTATGCATACAAGAACAGGAGCTCCACAAACATATATATCATTGAAGAAGCAAGTGATTCACGATGTGAACGTGTGCCCATTTGTGTTACCCCGATGAAAGTATGGAATTAGGAAGTTATTGAGGTCAAAGACTGTAGCAGAGCACTGAAGCAAAAGTGTAGCAAGTACTGTAGCATCACCGTTCACAGCCGGCCGAGAAACCAGAGAAACAGAGAATCCACACGGGCGTGTGGAAATTATCCACGACCGTGTGGAAATTCCGCACGGGCGCGTGTATCATCCACGCCCGTGGAGTTGCCCGATTCCAGCACTATTTAAAGGCGATTCAGCCCCGATTTTGGTATTCTTTTCTCCATCTTTTCCCCAACTTGCGAGAGGGTTTCGGCTAGGGTTTCGAGGGGTATTGGCCAAGGTTTTGGAGAGGTTCTACGGCTCCGACATTGTGATTCCATTAGGAAGAAAGTTGGTAGGGGAGCTTCGATCGAGGCGTATCCTATACCGGACGAAGGAATCTTTGGAGGACGAGTAGAGAACTTTCCACAAAACCATCGACACGACCATCGAGGGGGTTTCTTTATGGATTCATTTCTTTTACATTTGATTTCTTTGATTGCACTTAGCTCCATGGAGAACTAAACCCCTAATGGGTACTTGGGTGATTGTGAATCCTAGGATGTATTCGCTTCATTGAACTTCTTTATTATGCTTTCAATAAATTGATGTTTATTGTGAGTTCCAACCTTGAATGCTTGATTGTATGAACATTTCCCCTAGAGTAACACTAGGGTTGAGAGTTCTTGTTGGTAACCTTGTGAGTGAGTGACACACCACGAGCGTTAGACAAAAGCTAGGTTGGAGAGGGTTGAGAGGGTTGAGTCGAGAGTGCAGGGAGCGTCCCCTTTTTCCTCCGGGACGTGATAGATTCTACCTCCATTCCTCGAGTTCTTTGCGGCCATAATAGAGTGAATGGTCTAAGGGATGAACCTCCGCTGGGGCCTAGTTGCGCGTGCAATGGAGTGAAGCGTTGAGATGATCTTAGTATCTAGGGCTTAATTGTGGCTAGGGACCTTCCGCCTGGACCAAAGGGTTAGGTCTAAATCTAGGAAGAGATTTATCACTTGGAATCCCTAGAGCTCATTGAAACTCTATGCGAGTGCGAGGTGTTAAGATTGTTCGATTTCTCCTCCGGGACATGTATAGAGTTAGGCATAGTTGACCTTAGATTTGGGACTATGTATATAAGGATTTCCATGAATCACCATTGCATTGATTAGGAAGCATAATAGAGAGTTCTTGCACTTGAAGCGATTATCCTAGGTGAAGGATCATCCGAGTACCCCATCTTTATCGATTGCCTTGCCTCCTCCTTACTTTTGCTTTCTTACTTGTTGCTTTTAATTTCTGAGAATTGGATCATTACCACACTTATCATTGTTGATACTCCACATAGCTAAGAATCGAATTAAGTGTCTTTACTCCCTACTCACTGTGGATTCGACCCCGCTCACCCGGGATTATTACTTCGACAAATCCGTGCACTTGCGGGATATACGCAAGGGGACACAGAAATCGCTCAGTCTCAACACCTCATACTATGCACAGTTGCATGAAATTCTAGGGATTCCAAGTGTTAAATCCTATTCCTATGTGTAGATCTGACCCTTTTGTCCAAGCGAAAGACCCCTAGTCACAATTAACCCACAGATACTAAAGTCACTTTAACGCTTCACTCTATTGCTCGTGCAACTAAGCCCCAGCGGAGTTCATCCTTTAGTTCTTCACTCTATTGTAACTGCAAAGAACTCTAGAAATTGGCGGTAGGATAAATCACACCAGAGTAGAAAGGGGACACTCCGCTACCTCTCGACTTACCCTCTTAACCCTCTCCAATCTAGTTTTGTCTAATACTCATGGCGTGTCACCCATCAACAAAGGTTACCAAGATGAACTCTCAACTCTAGTGTCACTCTAAGGGATAAATCATTAAATAAACTTTCAAGATTGAAACTCAATTAAAAATATCAATTAAGGAAGGCATAAAAAAAGGTCAACGAAACATTAACATCCTAGGGTTTACAAAATCCAAGTACCCACTAGGAAGTTTAGTTCTCCATGGAGCAAGATACAATTAATAATGAAATCGAAATTAAAAACAAGTAATCCATAGGAAAACCCCCTCGGTAATCGTATCGATGGTCTTGTGGAGTAGCCCCGTCTTCTAAAAAGATTCCTTTGTCCTGCCTAGCGCACACCTCGCCGGATTGATGTCCATGAAAGCTCCCCCAATAACCTTTTTCCAACCGAAGTGTGGTGTCGAATCCGTAGAACTACGCCAAAGCCTCTCAAAAACCCTAACTAACAGCCTCTCAAAAGATGAAGAAAAGTTGGAGAGAAGGGTGAAAGATTCCTCTCAAAATTGGGCTGAACCGCGGCTTAAATAGGGCTGGAATCGAACATCCACACGCCCTTGTGGATTTTTCACACGGGCCCATGGAATTTCCACACCGGCATAGGAATTTTCCACACACCCGTATGGATTCTCTGGAAACCTGATCTTTAGCCGGCTGTGAACAGTAACTGCTACAGTATACTACTACAATGATTTGCTGTAGTAACCTGCTAAAGTACTCCGCCAAAACACTCCCAATTCCACACTTTTCATCGAGGCAACATAAATGGGCACATGTTTATGCCGTAGATTGCAACTCTTCTTCAATCAAAGGGTTCATTGGTGAAGATCTTGCTATCAATGCACAAGTCGGGATACGCAAATGTGACTGCCTTCGTACCTCTCCAACTCATTGTAATGACTTGAATACATGGAGGTTGGCACACATTCACACATCTCAGAGCCCCACTTGTGTCTTCACGTTTGTTCCTTCTAAGATTCCACCAAATAGTGCGTTCATGATCTACTTTTGGCTTCTTTTCTTAATATTTAGCTTCACAAGCCTACATGCGCAAAAGAACACAAATACACATGTATTCGCGCTTAAACCTGATAAAAGTAATGCTCTTTGTAAGGAAAGAACACTTCGGATTCTTAACAGTCAAGCACTTATCAAACTCCCCCATACTTAAGCTTTTGCTTGTCCTCGAGCAAAAATAAAACATTGAAGCATAGAAGAAGGCAAAATTAAATGTGCTTAGCCTTAGGTTCACCAAAGCATACAAGGATAGCATTCTACAAGAAAGGGAACTTTCAACACTAAATACGAAAAATCAAAGATCTAGCTAAAATTTGAATAAAAAAGGACAACAAACCCGCGCATTGTGTAAGTGTGTGTAAACTCACTCAAGTAAACCCAAAGTGTACTCCTCAAAGTTCTAAGTACAAGGGACTTATTTATCTACAAGCATAACAAAACAAAAGGATGGTACTAGCTTCACACATCCTCTAAGGTAGCCCTTTCCGAAGAGGCCGCTAAGGTGGCTTTCACACTTTCGAGGTGGTAGCTCTTTCTTTGGGGTGGTAACTTTCACTCATCCCATGAGATAGCTCTTTGTCTCATTAGGGCATAACTAGTATCCGACTTATGAGAGTAACTTCATACTTCATATGTGGTAACTCTTTCCACCCTCAATGCACAACTAAACAATCTATTTTTTCTTTCTTTTCATTTTCCATTTTTTTTAGCAAAATAGAACAAGAAACAAAACTAATTAGTCCCTTAAACATCAAACTTGATTTTCTAAAAGAGTTTCATGAGTGAGTGGTGCACAAATATTAATCGGGCAAAAATTCCTAGAAATTCAAGTAAAAACTAAAGCATGAGAACATTCAATGTTAAAACTTCTCCTAAACTCAAGAATATAAACATTGCAACTAAGGTGAACCGCCATTGTCTACGTGAGCACGTATGTCAGTCAAAACTTGTGTAAAAGACATGTGCAAAGTAAACTCCCCCCTCCCCCCCACACTTAAGATGTACATTGCCCTCAATGTACATATGCAAGTACAATAGAAAGTATAGCAATTAAGCAAATATGTGAGAGTGGGCAATTGAAACAATACTCTCCTGACTTCTAGTGTTGCGTTTGATGGAGCTAAATCCTTGGGAGTAAATTTCCAATGGGTTGTGAAGCACACACGGCCCACATTGGCCATATCCATGACTAGTTCTCAATTCCCTGATAAGGTTTTGTGTGATAAGAATACAAAGGGTTATTTCCTTATGATGAGCATTACTTTTATCAGATTTTAACACTAATATGTGTGTATTTATGTTACTTTCATGCATATAGAGTTGTGAAGTCGAATCTTATTAAAAAGAAGCCAATGTAGATCGTGAGTGCACCATTTGGAAGAAATCTTGAGAAGGTTCAAATGCGAAGACATAAGTCGGGTTCAAGATTCTAGAATGTGTGCCAACCTCCTTGTATGTAAGCTAGCACAATGATTTAGAGGGCACAGAGGCGATCACATTCTAAGTATTCCGGCTTGTGCATGTGTAACAAGATCTCCACCAACGCGGTCGTTCATTGAAGAAACAAAGCGATCTACGACATAAACATGTGCCCGTTTATGTAACCTCGATGAAAGCATGGTTTTGGGAGTGTTTCGGATATGTATTATAGCAGGGCACTGTAGTAAAATACTGTAGGAGGTACTGTTCACGGCCGGCCGAAGAAGGAGTTATCCAGAGAAGCCACATGGGCGTGTGGAAATTCCACATGCCCGTGCGTTAATTCCACATGAGCCATTTGAAATATTCACATGGGCGTGTCGATTCCTGGTTCCAGCATTATTTAAGGTCGATTTCAGCCCTATTTAAGGCCGATTTCAGCCCCGATTTCAGGATTCTTTTCTCCATCTTTTCCGCAACTTGAGAGAGGGCCACGGCTAGGGTTTTGAGAGGTATTGGCTAGAGATTGGGAGAGGTTCTATGGCTCCGATATCGCACTCTATTTGGAAGAATGTTAGTGGGAGAGTTTTCATCGGCACCGATCTGGCGTGGTGTATCCTAGACCGGAAAAGGACCCTTGGATGAGTAGAGGACTCTCCACAAGACCATCGTCATGACCATCGAGGGGGTTTTATAGGGATTCTTTGTTTTTTACATTCTATTTCATTGATTATAATTAGCTCCATGGAGAGCTAAACCCCCTAGAGGGTACTTTGATTGTGAACCCTAGGATGTAATTGTTTCTTTGAGCCATTTTATTATGCTTCCATTAATTGATGTTTTTATTGAGTTCCAATCTTGAATGTATTCATTGTATGAATACTCCCTTAGAGTGACACTAGGATTGAGTGTTCTTGTTGGTAACCCTTGTGAGTGAGTGACACACCACGAGAGTTAGACAAAGCTAGATTAGAGAGGGTTCAGAAGGTGAGTCGAGAGGTAGCGGAGCGTCCCCTTCCCCTCTGGTGTGATTTATTCTACCTCCAATCCCTTGAGTTCTTTGCAGTCATAGTAGATAGAATGGGCTAAGGGATGACCTTCCACTTGGGCTTAATTGCGAGTGCAATGGAATGAAGTGTTGAAGTGATTTTAGCATCTAGGGCTTAATTGTGACTAGGGACTTTCACGCTGGACCAAAGGGTTAAGTCTAAATATAGGAAGATGATTTATCACTTGGAATCCTAGAACTCATTGCAATTCTATCACAGAAAACGTAGCTTGTTAGATTGTTCAATTTCTCCTCTAGGACATGTATAGGGGTTACGACCGCTACTGTAGGGAGTAGGCGTTTAGAGATACTTTGCACTTTGTTTTCTTAGCTATTCATTTATTTATTCTATTTCGCATCTTCTATTCTATCATCGTTCTGATTTGTTTTCCTTTTTGTGGAGCTCCGGGGTTCATGACCCGAGGAAAACCGCTTCGATATTAATTGAAGGAAACCCCCGAGCTCAAATGTACATGTAGAAGAACGGAAAGAGCCTGTACAAGAACAGTCTAATCTAGATGATTTGGAGGTTGAAGGGTCAGATAATATGGTGGAACAAAATGAGCAACAGAGGACATTATCCGATTATGTGAAACCTTCAGTATTGGGGACACAATCGATTATTGTGCGTGCCCAATTACTGCTCAGAACTTCAAGCTAAAGCTGGTATTCATCCACATGTTGCAAAGAATCCACATGCAGTTCGATGGTTTGGCCAATGAGGATCCAAACAGTCATATAGAGAACTTTCTTGAGGTGTGTGATATGCTCAAGATAAACGGGGTGACGGATGATGTCGGCAAGTTGAGAGCCTTCCCATTTTCCTTAAAGGGGAGAGCAAAACAGTGGCTACACTCATTACCTAGAGCATCAATGACCACATGGGAGGAGATGGTAGAAGCTTTTCTTGCCCGATATTTCCCTCTCGGAAAATCTGCAAAGCTTAGAAATGAGATCTCATACTGTGCTACGCTTGGAATTGGAGTCTCTATTTGAGACGC